>NW_026610085.1:0-19060 GCF_029499605.1 Hyla sarda | reverse complement strand
GAGCGAGCCAGACAAGAGAGCAAGCGAGCGAGCCAGATATGAGAGCGAGTGAGCCAGACTTGAGAGCAAGTGAGCGAGCCAGATATGAGAGCGAGCGAGCCAGACATGAGAGCAAGCGAGCGAGCCAGATATGAGAGCGAGCGAGCCAGATAAGAGAGCGAGCCAGACAAGAGAGCAAGTGAGCGAGCCAGATATGAGAGCGAGCGAGCCAAATATGCGAGCGAGCCATGAAAGAG
The DNA here is from genome assembly GCF_029499605.1 of Hyla sarda. Lineage (NCBI taxonomy): Eukaryota > Metazoa > Chordata > Amphibia > Anura > Hylidae > Hyla > Hyla sarda. The sequence continues at coordinate 18,824 of NW_026610085.1, read as the reverse complement.
AGCGAGACAGACAAGAGAGCAAGCGAGCGAGCCAGATATGAGAGCAAGCGAGCAAGCCAGATATTAGAGCGAGCCAGATAAGAAAGCAAGCCAGACAAGAGAGCAAGCGATTGAGCCAGATATGAGAGCAAGCGAGCCAACCAGATGTGAGAGCGAGCGAGCCAGATATGCGAGCGAGCAAGATAAGAAAGCGAGCCAGACAAGAGAGCAGCGAGCGAGCCAGATATGTTAGCGAGCAAGCCAGATAAGAGAGCGAGCCAGATAAGAGAGCAAGTGAGCGAGCCAGATATGAGAGAAAGCGAGCGAGCCAGATGTGAGAGCGAAACAGATAAGAGAGTAATTGAGCAAGCCAGATGTGAGAGAGAGCGAGGCAGATAAGAGAGCGAGCCAGACAATTAAGCAAGCGAGCGAGCCAGATATGAGAGCAAGCGAGCGATCCAGATATACGAGCGAGCCAGACATGAGAGCGAGCGAGCCAGATATGAGTACAAGCGAGCCAGCCAGATATGAGAGCGAGCGAGACAGATAAGAGAGCGAGCAAGACAAGAGAGCATGCAAGCTAGCCAGATATGAGAGCAAGCGAGCAAGCCAGATTTGAGAGCGAGCAAGCCAGATATGCGAGCGAGCAAGATAAGAGAGCGAGCCAGACAAGAGAGCAAGCGAGCAAGCCAGATATGCTAGCGAGCAAGCCAGATAAGAGAGCGAGCCAGACAAGAGAGCAAGCGATCGAGCCAGATTTGAGAGCAAGCGAGCGAGCCAGATGTGAGAGCGAGCAAGCAAGATATGCAAGCAAGCCAGATAAGAGAGCGAGCCGGACAAGAGAGCAAGCGAGCGAGCCAGATATGAGAGCAAGCGAGCCAGCCAGATATGAGAGCGAGCGGGCCAGATAAGAGAGCGAGCAAGACAAGAGAGCAAGCGAGCTAGCCAGATATTAGTGCAAGCGAGCGAGCCAGATGTGAGAGCGAGCGAGCAAGATATGCAAGCAAGTCAAATAAGAGAGCGAGTCGGACAAGAGAGCAAGCAAGCGAGCCAGATATGAGAGCAAGCGAGCGAGCCAGATGTAATAGCGAAACGGATAAGAGAGCAAGCCAGACAAGAGAGCAAGCGAGCGAGCCAGATATGCTAGCGAGCAAGCCAGATGAGAGAGCGAGCCAGACAAGAGAGCAAGCGAGCGAGCCTGATTTGAGACCAAGCGAGCGAGCCAGATGTGAGCGAGCGAGCCAGATATGCGAGCGAGCCAGATAAGAGAGTGAGCCAGATATGCGAGCGAGCGAGCCAGATATGCGAGCGAGTGAGCCAGATAAGAGAGCGAGCCAGACAGGAGAGCGAGCGAGCGAGCCAGATATGAGAGCGAGCGAGCCAGATAAGAGAGCGAGCCAGACAGGAGAGCGAGCGTGCGAGCCAGATATGAGAGCAAGCGAACGAGCCAGATGTGAGAGCGAGCAAGCCAGATATGCGAGCGAGCCATATAAGAGAGCGAGACAGACAAGAGAGCAAGAGAGCCAGATATAAGAGCAAGCGAGCAAGCCAGATATATGAGCGGGCCAGATAAGAGAGCGAGCCAGACAAGAGTGCAAGCGAGCGAGCCAGATATGAGAGCGATCAAGCAAGGAATGAGAGTAAGCCAGCGAGCCAGATATGAGAACGAGCGAGCCAGACATGAGAGCAAGCGAGCGAGCCAGATATGCGAGCGAAAGAGCCAGATAAGAGAGCGAGCCAGATAAGAGGACAAGCGAGCGAGCCAGATGTGGGAGCGAGCGAGCCAGATATGCGAGCAAGCCAGATAAGAGAGCGAGCCAGACAAGAGAGAGAGCGAGCCAGATATGAGAGCAAGCGAGCGAGCCAGATATGCGAGCGAGCGAGCCAGATAAGAGAGCGAACCAGACAAGAGAGCAAGCGAGCTAGCCAGATATGAGAGCAAGCGAGCGAGCCAGATTTGAGAGCGAGCGAGCCAGATATGCGAGTGAACCAGATAAGAGAGCGAGCCAGACAAGAGAGCAAGCGAGCGAGCCAGATATGAGAGCAAGCGAGCGAGCCAGATATGAGAGCAAGCGAGCAAGCCAGATATGAGAGCGTGCCAGATAAGAGAGCGAACCAGACAAGAAAGCAAGCGAGCCAGACATATATGAGAGCGAGCGAGCCAGACAAGAGAGCAAGCGAGCGAGCCAGATATGAGAGCAAGCGAGCCAGATAAGAGAGGGAGCCAGACAAGAGTGCAAGCGAGCGAGCCAGATGTGAGAGCGAGCGAGCCAGATATGCGAGCGAGCCATATAAGAGAGCGAGCCAGACAAGAGAGCAAGTGAGCGAGCCAGATATGAGAGCGAGTGAGCCAGACTTGAGAGCAAGTGAGCGAGCCAGATATGAGAGCGAGCGAGCCAGACATGAGAGCAAGCGAGCGAGCCAGATATGAGAGCGAGCGAGCCAGATAAGAGAGCGAGCCAGACAAGAGAGCAAGTGAGCGAGCCAGATATGAGAGTGAGCGAGCCAAATATGCGAGCGAGCCATGAAAGAGAGCGAGACAGACAAGAGAGCAAGCGAGCGAGCCAGATATGAGAGCAAGCGAGCAAGCCAGATAAGAGAGCGAGCCAGATAAGAAAGCAAGCCAGACAAGAGAGCAAGCGATCGAGCCAGATATGAGAGCAAGCGAGCCAACCAGATGTGAGAGCGAGCGAGCCAGATAAGAGAGCGAGCCAGACAAGAGAGCAGCGAGCGAGCCAGATATGTTAGCGAGCAAGCCAGATAAGAGAGCGAGCCAGACAAGAGAGCAAGTGAGCGAGCCAGATATGAGAGAAAGCGAGCGAGCCAGATGTGAGAGCGAAACAGATAAGAGAGTAATTGAGCAAGCCAGATGTGAGAGAGATCGAGGCAGATAAGAGAGCGAGCCAGACAATTAAGCAAGCGAGCGAGCCAGATATGAGAGCAAGCGAGCAAGCCAGATATGAGAGCGTGCCAGATAAGAGAGCGAACCAGACAAGAAAGCAAGCGAGCCAGACAGATATGAGAGCGAGCGAGCCAGACAAGAGAGCAAGCGAGCGAGCCAGATATGAGAGCAAGCGAGCCAGATAAGAGAGGGAGCCAGACAAGAGTGCAAGCGAGCGAGCCAGATAGGAGAGCGAGCGAGCCAGATATGCGAGCGAGCCATATAAGAGAGCGAGCCAGACAAGAGAGCAAGCGAGCGAGCCAGATATGAGAGCGAGTGAGCCAGACTTGAGAGCAAGTGAGCGAGCCAGATATGAGAGCGAGCGAGCCAGACATGAGAGCAAGCGAGCGAGCCAGATATGAGAGCGAGCGAGCCAGATAAGAGAGCGAGCCAGACAAGAGAGCAAGTGAGCGAGCCAGATATGAGAGCGAGCGAGCCAAATATGCGAGCGAGCCATGAAAGAGAGCGAGACAGACAAGAGAGCAAGCGAGCGAGCCAGATATGAGAGCAAGCGAGCAAGCCAGATATTAGAGCGAGCCAGATAAGAAAGCAAGCCAGACAAGAGAGCAAGCGATTGAGCCAGATATGAGAGCAAGCGAGCCAACCAGATGTGAGAGCGAGCGAGCCAGATATGCGAGCGAGCAAGATAAGAAAGCGAGCCAGACAAGAGAGCAGCGAGCGAGCCAGATATGTTAGCGAGCAAGCCAGATAAGAGAGCGAGCCAGACAAGAGAGCAAGTGAGCGAGCCAGATATGAGAGAAAGCGAGCGAGCCAGATGTGAGAGCGAAACAGATAAGAGAGTAATTGAGCAAGCCAGATGTGAGAGAGAGCGAGGCAGATAAGAGAGCGAGCCAGACAATTAAGCAAGCGAGCGAGCCAGATATGAGAGCAAGCGAGCGATCCAGATATACGAGCGAGCCAGACATGAGAGCGAGCGAGCCAGATATGAGTACAAGCGAGCCAGCCAGATATGAGAGCGAGCGAGACAGATAAGAGAGCGAGCAAGACAAGAGAGCATGCAAGCTAGCCAGATATGAGAGCAAGCGAGCAAGCCAGATTTGAGAGCGAGCAAGCCAGATATGCGAGCGAGCAAGATAAGAGAGCGAGCCAGACAAGAGAGCAAGCGAGCAAGCCAGATATGCTAGCGAGCAAGCCAGATAAGAGAGCGAGCCAGACAAGAGAGCAAGCGATCGAGCCAGATTTGAGAGCAAGCGAGCGAGCCAGATGTGAGAGCGAGCGAGCAAGATATGCAAGCAAGCCAGATAAGAGAGCGAGCCGGACAAGAGAGCAAGCGAGCGAGCCAGATATGAGAGCAAGCGAGCCAGCCAGATATGAGAGCGAGCGGGCCAGATAAGAGAGCGAGCAAGACAAGAGAGCAAGCGAGCTAGCCAGATATGAGTGCAAGCGAGCGAGCCAGATGTGAGAGCGAGCGAGCAAGATATGCAAGCAAGTCAAATAAGAGAGCGAGTCGGACAAGAGAGCAAGCAAGCGAGCCAGATATGAGAGCAAGCGAGCGAGCCAGATGTAATAGCGAAACGGATAAGAGAGCAAGCCAGACAAGAGAGCAAGCGAGCGAGCCAGATATGCTAGCGAGCAAGCCAGATGAGAGAGCGAGCCAGACAAGAGAGCAAGCGAGCGAGCCTGATTTGAGACCAAGCGAGCGAGCCAGATGTGAGCGAGCGAGCCAGATATGCGAGCGAGCCAGATAAGAGAGCGAGCCAGATATGCGAGCGAGCGAGCCAGATATGCGAGCGAGTGAGCCAGATAAGAGAGCGAGCCAGACAGGAGAGCGAGCGAGCGAGCCAGATATGAGAGCGAGCGAGCCAGATAAGAGAGCGAGCCAGACAGGAGAGCGAGCGTGCGAGCCAGATATGAGAGCAAGCGAACGAGCCAGATGTGAGAGCGAGCGAGCCAGATATGCGAGCGAGCCATATAAGAGAGCGAGCCAGACAAGAGAGCAAGCGATCGAGCCAGATATGAGAGCAAGTGAGCCAGCCAGATGTGAGAGCGAGTGAGCCAGATATGCAAGCGAGCCAGATAAGAGAGCGAGCCAGACAAGAGAGCAAGCGATCGAGCCAGATATGAGAGCAAGCGAGCGAGCCAGATATGAGAGCAAGTGAGCCAGCCAGATGTGAGAGCGAGTGAGCCAGATATGCAAGCGAGCCAGATAAGAGAGCGAGCCAGACAAGAGAGCAAGCGATCGAGCCAGATATGAGAGAAAGCGAGCAAGCCAGATATGAGAGCGAGCCAGATAAGAGAGCGAACCAGACAAGAGAGCAAGCGAGAAAGCCAGATATGAGAGCGAGCGAGCCAGACATGAGGGCAAGCGAGCGAGCCAGATATGAGAGCGAGCGAGCCAGAGAAGAGAGCAAGCCATACAAGAGAGCAAGCGAGCGAGCCAGATATGCTAGCGAGCAAGCCAGATAAGAGAGCGTGCCAGACAGGAGAGCAAGCGATCGAGCCAGATTTGAGAGCAAGCGAGCGAGCCAGATGTGAGAGCGAGCGAGCAAGATATGCAAGCAAGCCAGATAAGAGAGCGAGCCAGACAAGAGAGCAAGCGAGCGAGCCAGATATGAGAGCAAGCGAGCGAGCCAGATGTAATAGCGAGACAGATAAGAGAGCAGCGAGCGAGCCAGATATGAGAGCAAGCGAGCAAGCCAGATGTGAGAGAGAGCGAGACAGATAAGAGAGCGAGCCAGACAATTAAGCAAGCGAGCGAGCCAGATATGAGAGCAAGCAAGCGATCCAGATATGCGAGCAAGCCAGACATGAGAGCGAGCGACCCAGATATGAGAGCAAGCGAGCGAGCCAGATATGAGAGCAAGCGAGCCAGCCAGATATGAGAGCGAGCGAGCCAGATAAGAGAGCGAGCAAGACAAGAGAGCAAGCGAGCGAGCCAGATTTCAGAGCGAGCGAGCCAGATATGCGAGTGAACCAGATAAGAGAGCGAGCCAGACAAGAGAGCAAGCGAGCGAGCCAGATATGAGAGCAAGCGAGCGAGACAGATATGAGAGCAAGTGAGCAAGCCAGATATGAGAGCATGCCAGATAAGAGAGCGAACCAGACAAGAGAGCATGCGAGCGAGCCAGATATGAGAGCAAGCGAGCGAGCCAGATGTGAGAGCGAGACAGATAAGAGAGCAAGTCAGACAAGAGAGCAAGCGAGCGAGACAGATATGATAGTGAGCAAGCCAGATAAGAGAGCGAGCCAGACAAGAGAGCAAGCGAGCGAACCAGATATGAGAGCAAGCGAGCGAGCCAGATGAGAGAGCGAGACAGATAAGAGAGCAAGTCAGACAAGAGAGCAAGCAAGCGAGCCAGATATGATAGCGAGCAAGCCAGATAAGGGAGCGACCCAGACAAGAGAGCAAGCGAGCAAACAAGATATGAGAGCAAGCAAGCGAGCCAGATGTGAGAGCGAGCGAGCAAGATATGCGAGCGAGCCAGATAAGAGAGCGAGCCAGACAAGAGAGCGAGCCAGACAAGAGAGCAGCGAGCGAGCCAGATATGAGAGCAAGCGAGCAAGCCAGATGTGAGAGAGAGCGAGGCAGATAAGAGAGCGAGCCAGACAATTAAGCAAGCGAGCGAGCCAGATATGAGAGCAAGCGAGTGATCCAGATATGAGAGCGAGCCAGATATGAGAGCGAGCGAGCCAGATATGAGAGCAAGCGAGTGAGCCAGATATGAGAGCAAGCGAGCCAGCCAGATATGAGAGCGAGCGAGCCAGATAAGAGAACGAGCAAGACAAGAGAGCAAGCGAGCTAGCCAGATATGAGAGCGAGCAAGACAAGAGAGCAAGCGAGCTAGCCAGATATGAGACCAAGCGAGCGAGCCAGATTTAAGAGCGAGCGAGCCAGATATGCGAGTGAGCCAGATAAGAGAGCGAGCCAGACAAGAGAGCATGCGAGCGAGCCAGATATGAGTGCAAGCGAGCGAGCCAGATATGAGAGCAAGCGAGCAATCCAGATATGAGAGCGAGACAGATAAGAGAGCGAACCAGACAAGAGAGCAAGCGAGAAAGCCAGACATGAGAGCAAGCGAGCGAGCCAGACATGAGAGCAAGCGAGCGAACCAGATATGAGAGCGAGCGAGCCAGATAAGAGAGCGAGCCAGACAAGAGATCAAGCGAGCGAGCCAGATATGAGAGCAAGCGAGCAAGCCAGATATGATAGCGAGCCAGATAAGAGAGCGAACCAGACAAGAGAGCAAGCGAGCGAGCCAGATATGAGAGCAAGCGAGCGAGCCAGATATGAGAGCAACGAGCAAGCCAGATATGAGAGCGAGCGAGCCAGACATGAGAGCGAGCCAGATATGCGAGCGAGCAAACCAGATAAGAGAGCGAGCCAGACAAGAGAGCAAGTGAGCGAGCCAGATATGAGAGCAAGCGAGCGAGCCAGATATGAGAGCAAGTGAGCCAGCCAGATGTGAGAGCGAGTGAGCCAGATATGCAAGCGAGCCAGATAAGAGAGCGAGCCAGACAAGAGAGCAAGCGAGAAAGCCAGATATGAGAGCGAGCGAGCCAGACATGAGGGCAAGCGAGCGAGCCAGATATGAGAGCGAGCGAGCCAGAGAAGAGAGCAAGCCATACAAGAGAGCAAGCGAGCGAGCCAGATATGCTAGCGAGCAAGCCAGATAAGAGAGCGAGCCAGACAGGAGAGCAAGCGATCGAGCCAGATTTGAGAGCAAGCGAGCAAGCCAGATGTGAGAGTGAGCGAGCAAGATATGCAAGCAAGCCAGATAAGAGAGCGAGCCAGACAAGAGATCAAGCGAACAAGCCAGATATGAGAGCAAGCGAGCGAGCCAGATGTAATAGTGAGACAGATAAGAGAGCAAGCCAGACAAGAGAGTAAGCGAGCGAGCCACATATGCTAGCAAGCAAGCCAGATGAGAGAGCGAGCCAGACAAGAGAGCAAGCGAGCGAGCCAGATGTGAGAGCGAGCAAGCAAGATATGCGAGCGAGCCAGATAAGAGAGCGAGACAGACAAGAGAGCGAGACAGACAAGAGAGCAGCGAGCGAGCCAGATATGAGAGCAAGCGAGCAAGCCAGATGTGAGAGAGAGCGAGGCAGATAAGAGAGCGAGCCAGACAATTAAGCAAGCGAGCGAGCCAGATATGAGAGCAAGCGAGCGATCCAGATATGAGAGCGAGCCAGACAACAGAGCATGCGAGCGAGCCAGATATGAGTGCAAGCGAGCGAGCCAGATATGAGAGCAAGCGAGCAATCCAGATATGAGAGCAAGACAGATAAGAGAGCGAACCAGACAAGAGAGCAAGCGAGAAAGCCAGATATGAGAGCGAGCGAGCCAGACATGAGAGCAAGCGAGCGAGCCAGACATGAGAGCAAGCGAGCCAACCAGATATGAGAGCGAGCGAGCCAGATAAGAGAGCGAGCCAGATAAGAGAGCGAACCAGACAAGAGAGCAAGTGAGCGAGCCAGATATGAGAGCAAGCGAGCGAGCCAGATATGAGAGCAAGCGAGCAAGCCAGATATGATAGCGAGCCAGATAAGAGAGCGAACCAGACAAGAGAGCAAGTGAGCGAGCCAGATATGAGAGCAAGCGAGCGAGCCAGATATGAGAGCAAGTGAGCCAGCCAGATGTGAGAGCGAGTGAGCCAGATATGCAAGCGAGCCAGATAAGAGAGCGAGCCAGACAAGAGAGCAAGCGATCGAGCCAGATATGAGAGAAAGCGAGCAAGCCAGATATGAGAGCGAGCCAGATAAGAGAGCGAACCAGACAAGAGAGCAAGCGAGAAAGCCAGATATGAGAGCGAGCGAGCCAGACATGAGGGCAAGCGAGCGAGCCAGATATGAGAGCGAGCGAGCCAGAGAAGAGAGCAAGCCATACAAGAGAGCAAGCGAGCGAGCCAGATATGCTAGCGAGCAAGCCAGATAAGAGAGCGAGCCACACAAGAGAGCAAGCGAGCGAACCAGATATGAGAGCAAGCAAGCGAGCCAGATGTGAGAGCGAGCGAGCAAGATATGCGAGCGAGCCAGATAAGAGAGCGAGCCAGACAAGAGAGCGAGACAGACAAGAGAGCAGCGAGCGAGCCAGATATGAGAGCAAGCGAGCAAGCCAGATGTGAGAGAGAGCGAGGCAGATAAGAGAGCGAGCCAGACAATTAAGCAAGCGAGCGAGCCAGATATGAGAGCAAGCGAGCGATCCAGATATGAGAGCGAGCCAGACAAGAGAGCATGCGAGCGAGCCAGATATGAGTGCAAGCGAGCGAGCCAGATATGAGAGCAAGCGAGCAATCCAGATATGAGAGCAAGACAGATAAGAGAGCGAACCAGACAAGAGAGCAAGCGAGAAAGCCAGATATGAGAGCGAGCGAGCCAGACATGAGAGCAAGCGAGCGAGCCAGACATGAGAGCAAGCGAGCGAACCAGATATGAGAGCGAGCGAGCCAGATAAGAGAGCGAGCCAGACAAGAGATCAAGCGAGCGAGCCAGATATGAGAGCAAGCGAGCAAGCCAGATATGATAGCGAGCCAGATAAGAGAGCGAATCAGACAAGAGAGCAAGTGAGCGAGCCAGATATGAGAGCAAGCGAGCGAGCCAGATATGAGAGCAAGTGAGCCAGCCAGATGTGAGAGCGAGTGAGCCAGATATGCAAGCGAGCCAGATAAGAGAGCGAGCCAGACAAGAGAGCAAGCGATCGAGCCAGATATGAGAGAAAGCGAGCAAGCCAGATATGAGAGCGAGCCAGATAAGAGAGCGAACCAGACAAGAGAGCAAGCGAGAAAGCCAGATATGAGAGCGAGCGAGCCAGACATGAGGGCAAGCGAGCGAGCCAGATATGAGAGCGAGCGAGCCAGAGAAGAGAGCAAGCCATACAAGAGAGCAAGCGAGCGAGCCAGATATGCTAGCGAGCAAGCCAGATAAGAGAGCGTGCCAGACAGGAGAGCAAGCGATCGAGCCAGATTTGAGAGCAAGCGAGCGAGCCAGATGTGAGAGCGAGCGAGCAAGATATGCAAGCAAGCCAGATAAGAGAGCGAGCCAGACAAGAGAGCAAGCGAGCGAGCCAGATATGAGAGCAAGCGAGCGAGCCAGATGTAATAGCGAGACAGATAAGAGAGCAGCGAGCAAGCCAGATATGAGAGCAAGCGAGCAAGCCAGATGTGAGAGAGAGCGAGACAGATAAGAGAGCGAGCCAGACAATTAAGCAAGCGAGCGAGCCAGATATGAGAGCAAGCAAGCGATCCAGATATGCGAGCAAGCCAGACATGAGAGCGAGCGACCCAGATATGAGAGCAAGCGAGCGAGCCAGATATGAGAGCAAGCGAGCCAGCCAGATATGAGAGCGAGCGAGCCAGATAAGAGAGCGAGCAAGACAAGAGAGCAAGCGAGCGAGCCAGATTTCAGAGCGAGCGAGCCAGATATGCGAGTGAACCAGATAAGAGAGCGAGCCAGACAAGAGAGCAAGCGAGCGAGCCAGATATGATAGCAAGCGAGCGAGACAGATATGAGAGCAAGTGAGCAAGCCAGATATGAGAGCATGCCAGATAAGAGAGCGAACCAGACAAGAGAGCATGCGAGCGAGCCAGATATGAGAGCAAGCGAGCGAGCCAGATGTGAGAGCGAGACAGATAAGAGAGCAAGTCAGACAAGAGAGCAAGCGAGCGAGACAGATATGATAGTGAGCAAGCCAGATAAGAGAGCGAGCCAGACAAGAGAGCAAGCGAGCGAACCAGATATGAGAGCAAGCGAGCGAGCCAGATGAGAGAGCGAGACAGATAAGAGAGCAAGTCAGACAAGAGAGCAAGCAAGCGAGCCAGATATGATAGCGAGCAAGCCAGATAAGGGAGCGACCCAGACAAGAGAGCAAGCGAGCAAACCAGATATGAGAGCAAGCAAGCGAGCCAGATGTGAGAGCGAGCGAGCAAGATATGCGAGCGAGCCAGATAAGAGAGCGAGCCAGACAAGAGAGCGAGCCAGACAAGAGAGCAGCGAGCGAGCCAGATATGAGAGCAAGCGAGCAAGCCAGATGTGAGAGAGAGCGAGGCAGATAAGAGAGCGAGCCAGACAACTAAGCAAGCGAGCGAGCCAGATATGAGAGCAAGCGAGCGATCCAGATATGAGAGCGAGCCAGATATGAGAGCGAGCGAGCCAGATATGAGAGCAAGCGAGTGAGCCAGATATGAGAGCAAGCGAGCCAGCCAGATATGAGAGCGAGCGAGCCAGATAAGAGAACGAGCAAGACAAGAGAGCAAGCGAGCTAGCCAGATATGAGAGCGAGCAAGACAAGAGAGCAAGCGAGCTAGCCAGATATGAGACCAAGCGAGCGAGCCAGATTTAAGAGCGAGCGAGCCAGATATGCGAGTGAGCCAGATAAGAGAGCGAGCCAGACAAGAGAGCATGCGAGCGAGCCAGATATGAGTGCAAGCGAGCGAGCCAGATATGAGAGCAAGCGAGCAATCCAGATATGAGAGCGAGACAGATAAGAGAGCGAACCAGACAAGAGAGCAAGCGAGAAAGCCAGACATGAGAGCAAGCGAGCGAGCCAGACATGAGAGCAAGCGAGCGAACCAGATATGAGAGCGAGCGAGCCAGATAAGAGAGCGAGCCAGACAAGAGATCAAGCGAGCGAGCCAGATATGAGAGCAAGCGAGCAAGCCAGATATGATAGCGAGCCAGATAAGAGAGCGAACCAGACAAGAGAGCAAGCGAGCGAGCCAGATATGAGAGCAAGCGAGCCAGACATGAGAGCAAGCGAGCTAGCCAGATATGAGAGCGAGCGAGCCAGATAAGAGAGCAAGCCAGACAAGAAAGCAAGCGAGCGAGCCAGATATGAGAGCAAGCGAGCGAGCCAGATATGAGAGCAACGAGCAAGCCAGATATGAGAGCGAGCGAGCCAGACATGAGAGCGAGCCAGATATGCGAGCGAGCAAACCAGATAAGAGAGCGAGCCAGACAAGAGAGCAAGTGAGCGAGCCAGATATGAGAGCAAGCGAGCGAGCCAGATATGAGAGCAAGTGAGCCAGCCAGATGTGAGAGCGAGTGAGCCAGATATGCAAGCGAGCCAGATAAGAGAGCGAGCCAGACAAGAGAGCAAGCGAGAAAGCCAGATATGAGAGCGAGCGAGCCAGACATGAGGGCAAGCGAGCGAGCCAGATATGAGAGCGAGCGAGCCAGAGAAGAGAGCAAGCCATACAAGAGAGCAAGCGAGCGAGCCAGATATGCTAGTGAGCAAGCCAGATAAGAGAGCGAGCCAGACAGGAGAGCAAGCGATCGAGCCAGATTTGAGAGCAAGCGAGCAAGCCAGATGTGAGAGTGAGCGAGCAAGATATGCAAGCAAGCCAGATAAGAGAGCGAGCCAGACAAGAGATCAAGCGAACAAGCCAGATATGAGAGCAAGCGAGCGAGCCAGATGTAATAGCGAGACAGATAAGAGAGCAAGCCAGACAAGAGAGTAAGCGAGCGAGCCACATATGCTAGCAAGCAAGCCAGATGAGAGAGCGAGCCAGACAAGAGAGCAAGCGAGCGAGCCAGATGTGAGAGCGAGCAAGCAAGATATGCGAGCGAGCCAGATAAGAGAACGAGCCAGGCAAGAGAGCAGCGAGCGAGCCAGATATGAGAGCAAGCGAGCAAGCCAGATGTGAGAGAGAGTGAGGCAGATAAGAGAGCGAGCCAGACAATTAAGCAAGCGAGCGAGCCAGATATGAGAGCAAGCAAGTGATCCAGATATGAGAGCGAGCCAGACATGAGAGCGATCGAGCCAGATATGAGAGCAAGCGAGCCAGCCAGATATGAGAGCAAGCCAGCCAGCCAGATATGAGAGTGAGCCAGATAAGAGAGCGAGCAAGACAAGAGAGCAAGCGAGCTAGCCAGATATGAGAGCAAGCGAGCGAGCCAGATATGAAAGCAAGCGAGCGAGCCAGATTTGAGAGCGAGCGAGCCAGATATGCGAGCGAGCCAGATAAGAGAGCGAGCCAGACAAGAGAGCAAGCGAGCTAGCCAGATTTGAGAGCGAGCAAGACAAGAGAGCAAGCGAGCTAGCCAGATATGAGAGCAAGCGAGCCAGCCAGATATGAGAGCGAGCCAGATAAGAGAGCGAGCGAGCGAGCGAGCTAGCCAGATATGAGAGCAAGCGAGCAAGCCAGATTTGAGAGCGAGCGAGCCAGATATGCGAGCGAGCCAGATATGCGAGCGAGCAAGATAAGAGAGCGAGCCAGATAAGAGAGCGAGCCAGACAAGAGAGCAAGCGAGCAAGCCAGAAATGAGAGCAAGGGAGCGAGTCAGATATGAGAGCAAGCGAGCGAGCCAGATATGAGAGCGAGCTAGCCAGATATGCGAGCGAGCCAGATAAGAGAATGAGCCAGACAAGAGAGCAAACGAGCTAGCCAGATATGAGAACAAGCGAGCAAACCAGATTTGAGAGCGAGGGAGCTAGATATGCGAGCGAGCCAGAAATGCGAGCGAGCCAGATAAGAGAGTGAGCCACACAAGAGAGCAAGCGAGCGAGCCAGATATGAGAGCAAGTGAGCGATACAGATATGAGAGCAAGCGAGCGAGCCAGATATGAGAGCGTGCCAGATAAGAGAGCAAACCAGACAAGAGAGCAAGCGAGCCAGACAGATATGAGAGCGAGCAAGCCAGACAAGAGAGCAAGCGAGCCAGACAGATATGAGAGCGTAACAAATAAGAGAGCGAGCCAGACAAGAGAGCAAGTGAGCGAACCAGATATGAGAGCGAGTGAGCCAGACATGAGAGCAAGCGAGCGAACCAGAGATGAGAGCGAGCAAGCCAGACATGAGAGCAAGCGAGCGAGCCAGATATGAGAGCGAGCGAGCCAGGCAAGAGAGCAAGCGAGCCAGACAGATATGAGAGCGAGCAAGCCAGACAAGAGAGCAAGCGAGCCAGACAGATATGAGAGCGTAACAAATAAGAGAGCGAGCCAGACAAGAGAGCAAGTGAGCGAGCCAGATATGAGAGCGAGTGAGCAAGACATGAGAGCAAGCGAGCGAACCAGAGATGAGAGCGAGCAAGCCAGACATGAGAGCAAGCGAGCGAGCCAGATATGAGAGCGAGCGAGCCAGGCATGAGAGTAAGTGAGCGAGCCAGATATGAGAGCGAGCGAGCAAGACATGAGAGCGAGCGAGCCAGATATGAGAGCGAGCGAGCCAGATGAGAGAGCGAGCCAGACAAGAGAGCAAGCGAGCAAGCCAGATGTGAGAGCGAGCGAACCAGATATGCGAGCGAGCGAGCCAGATAAGAGAGCGAGCCAGACAAGAGAGCAAGCGAGCGAGCCAGATGTGAGAGCGAGCGAGACAGATATGCGAGCGAGCCATAAAAGAGAGCAAGCGAGCGAGCCAGATATGAGAGCAAGCGAGCGAGCCAGATATGAGAGCGAGCCAGATAAGAGAGCCAGCCAAACAAGAGAGAAAGCGAGCGAGCCAGATATGAGAGCAAGCGAGCGAGCCAGATGTGAGAGCGAGCGAGCCAGATTTGCGAGCGAGCCAAATAAGAGAGCGAGCCAGACAAGAGAGCAGCGAGCGAGCCAGATATGAGAGCAAGCGAGCAAGCCAGATGTGACAGAGAGCGAGGCAGATAAGAGAGCGAGCCAGACAATTAAGCAAGCGAGCGAGCCAGATATGAGAGCAAGCGAGCGATCCAGATATGAGAGCGAGCCAGATATGAGAGCGAGCGAGCCAGATATGAGAGCAAGCGAGCGAGCCAGATATGAGAGCAAGCGAGCCAGCCAGATATGAGAGCGAGCAAGACAAGAGAGCAAGCGGCTAGCCAGATATGAGAGCAAGCGAGCGAGCCAGATTTAAGAGCGAGCGAGCCAGATATGCGAGTGAGCCAGATAAGAGAGCGAGCCAGACAAGAGAGCATGTGAGCGAGCCAGATATGAGTGCAAGCGAGCGAGCCAGATATGAGAGCAAGCAAGCAATCCAGATATGAGAGCGAGACAGATAAGAGAGCGAACCAGACAAGAGAGCAAGCGAGAAAGCCAGATATGAGAGCGAGCGAGCCAGACATGAGAGCAAGCGAGCGAGCCAGACATGAGAGCAAGCGAGCAAACCAGATATGAGAGCGAGCGAGCCAGATAAGAGAGCGAGCCAGACAAGAGATCAAGCGAGCGAGCCAGATATGAGAGCAAGCGAGCAAGCCAGATATGATAGCGAGCCAGATAAGAGAGCGAACCAGACAAGAGAGCAAGTGAGCGAGCCAGATATGAGAGCAAGCGAGCGAGCCAGATATGAGAGCAAGTGAGCCAGCCAGATGTGAGAGTGAGTGAGCCAGATATGCAAGCAAGCCAGATAAGAGAGCGAGCCAGACAAGAGAGCAAGCGATCGAGCCAGATATGAGAGAAAGCGAGCAAGCCAGATATGAGAGCGAGCCAGATAAGAGAGCGAACCAGACAAGAGAGCAAGCGAGAAAGCCAGATATGAGAGCGAGCAAGCCAGACATGAGGGCAAGCGAGCGAGCCAGATATGAGAGCGAGCGAGCCAGAGAAGAGAGCAAGCCATACAAGAGAGCAAGCGAGCGAGCCAGATATGCTAGCGAGCAAGCCAGATAAGAGAGCGAGCCAGACAGGAGAGTAAGCGATTGAGCCAGATTTGAGAGCAAGCGAGCGAGCCAGATGTGAGAGCGAGCGAGCAAGATATGCAAGCAAGCCAGATAAGAGAGCGAGCCAGACAAGAGAGCAAGCGAGCGAGCCAGATATGAGAGCAAGCGAGCGAGCCAGATGTAATAGCGAGACAGATAAGAGAGCAGCGAGCGAGCCAGATATGAGAGCAAGCGAGCAAGCCAGATGTGAGAGAGAGCGAGACAGATAAGAGAACGAGCCAGACAATTAAGCAAGCGAGCGAGCCAGATATGAGAGCAAGCAAGCGATCCAGATATGCGAGCAAGCCAGACATGAGAGCAAGCGACCCAGATATGAGAGCAAGCGAGCGAGCCAGATTTCAGAGCGAGCGAGCCAGATATGCGAGTGAACCAGATAAGAGAGCGAGCCAGACAAGAGAGCAAGCGAGCGAGCCAGATATGAGAGCAAGCGATCGAGACATATATGAGAGCAAGTGAGCAAGCCAGATATGAGAGCATGCCAGATAAGAGAGCGAACCAGACAAGAGAGCATGCGAGCGAGCCAGATATGAGAGCAAGCGAGCCAGATGTGAGAGCGAGACAGATAAGAGAGCAAGTCAGACAAGAGAGCAAGCGAGCGAGCCAGATATGATAGTGAGCAAGCCAGAAAAGAGAGCGAGCCAGACAAGAGAGCAAGCGAGCGAACCAGATATGAGAGCAAGCAAGCGAGCCAGATGTGAGAGCGAGCGAGCAAGATATGCGAGCGAGCCAGATAAGAGAGCGAGACAGACAAGAGAGCGAGACAGACAAGAGAGCAGCGAGCGAGCCAGATATGAGAGCAAGCGAGCAAGCCAGATGTGAGAGAGAGCGAGGCAGATAAGAGAGCGAGCCAGACAATTAAGCAAGCGAGCGAGCCAGATATGAGAGCAAGCGAGCGATCCAGATATGAGAGCGAGCCAGACAAGAGAGCATGCGAGCGAGCCAGATATGAGTGCAAGCGAGCGAGCCAGATATGAGAGCAAGCGAGCAATCCAGATATGAGAGCAAGACAGATAAGAGAGCGAACCAGACAAGAGAGCAAGCGAGAAAGAAAGATATGAGAGCGAGCGAGCCAGACATGAGAGCAAGCGAGCGAGCCAGACATGAGAGCAAGCGAGCCAACCAGATATGAGAGCGAGCGAGCCAGATAAGAGAGCGAGCCAGACAAGAGATCAAGCGAGCGAGCCAGATATGAGAGCAAGCGAGCAAGCCAGATATGATAGCGAGCCAGATAAGAGAGCGAATCAGACAAGAGAGCAAGTGAGCGAGCCAGATATGAGAGCAAGCGAGCGAGCCAGATATGAGAGCAAGTGAGCCAGCCAGATGTGAGAGCGAGTGAGCCAGATATGCAAGCGAGCCAGATAAGAGAGCGAGCCAGACAAGAGAGCAAGCGATCGAGCCAGATATGAGAGAAAGCGAGCAAGCCAGATATGAGAGCGAGCCAGATAAGAGAGCGAACCAGACAAGAGAGCAAGCGAGAAAGCCAGATATGAGAGCGAGCGAGCCAGACATGAGAGCAAGCGAGCGAGCCAGACATGAGAGCAAGCGAGCGAACCAGATATGAGAGCGAGCGAGCCAGATAAGAGAGCGAGCCAGACAAGAGATCAAGCGAGCGAGCCAGATATGAGAGCAAGCGAGCAAGCCAGATATGATAGCGAGCCAGATAAGAGAGCGAATCAGACAAGAGAGCAAGTGAGCGAGCCAGATATGAGAGCAAGCGAGCGAGCCAGATATGAGAGCAAGTGAGCCAGCCAGATGTGAGAGCGAGTGAGCCAGATATGCAAGCGAGCCAGATAAGAGAGCGAGCCAGACAAGAGAGCAAGCGATCGAGCCAGATATGAGAGAAAGCGAGCAAGCCAGATATGAGAGCGAGCCAGATAAGAGAGCGAACCAGACAAGAGAGCAAGCGAGAAAGCCAGATATGAGAGCGAGCGAGCCAGACATGAGGGCAAGCGAGCGAGCCAGATATGAGAGCAAGCGAGCCAGAGAAGAGAGCAAGCCATACAAGAGAGCAAGCGAGCGAGCCAGATATGCTAGCGAGCAAGCCAGATAAGAGAGCGTGCCAGACAGGAGAGCAAGCGATCGAGCCAGATTTGAGAGCAAGCGAGCGAGCCAGATGTGAGAGCGAGCGAGCAAGATATGCAAGCAAGCCAGATAAGAGAGCGAGCCAGACAAGAGAGCAAGCGAGCGAGCCAGATATGAGAGCAAGCGAGCGAGCCAGATGTAATAGCGAGACAGATAAGAGAGCAGCGAGCGAGCCAGATATGAGAGCAAGCGAGCAAGCCAGATGTGAGAGAGAGCGAGACAGATAAGAGAGCGAGCCAGACAATTAAGCAAGCGAGCGAGCCAGATATGAGAGCAAGCAAGCGATCCAGATATGCGAGCAAGCCAGACATGAGAGCGAGCGACCCAGATATGAGAGCAAGCGAGCGAGCCAGATATGAGAGCAAGCGAGCCAGCCAGATATGAGAGCGAGCGAGCCAGATAAGAGAGCGAGCAAGACAAGAGAGCAAGCGAGCGAGCCAGATTTCAGAGCGAGCGAGCCAGATATGCGAGTGAACCAGATAAGAGAGCGAGCCAGACAAGAGAGCAAGCGAGCGAGCCAGATATGAGAGCAAGCGAGCGAGACAGATATGAGAGCAAGTGAGCAAGCCAGATATGAGAGCATGCCAGATAAGAGAGCGAACCAGACAAGAGAGCATGCGAGCGAGCCAGATATGAGAGCAAGCGAGCGAGCCAGATGTGAGAGCGAGACAGATAAGAGAGCAAGTCAGACAAGAGAGCAAGCGAGCGAGACAGATATGATAGTGAGCAAGCCAGATAAGAGAGCGAGCCAGACAAGAGAGCAAGCGAGCGAACCAGATATGAGAGCAAGCGAGCGAGCCAGATGAGAGAGCGAGACAGATAAGAGAGCAAGTCAGACAAGAGAGCAAGCAAGCGAGCCAGATATGATAGCGAGCAAGCCAGATAAGGGAGCGACCCAGACAAGAGAGCAAGCGAGCAAACCAGATATGAGAGCAAGCAAGCGAGCCAGATGTGAGAGCGAGCGAGCAAGATATGCGAGCGAGCCAGATAAGAGAGCGAGCCAGACAAGAGAGCGAGCCAGACAAGAGAGCAGCGAGCGAGCCAGATATGAGAGCAAGCGAGCAAGCCAGATGTGAGAGAGAGCGAGGCAGATAAGAGAGCGAGCCAGACAACTAAGCAAGCGAGCGAGCCAGATATGAGAGCAAGCGAGCGATCCAGATATGAGAGCGAGCCAGATATGAGAGCGAGCGAGCCAGATATGAGAGCAAGCGAGTGAGCCAGATATGAGAGCAAGCGAGCCAGCCAGATA
>NW_026610084.1:10000-19060 GCF_029499605.1 Hyla sarda | reverse complement strand
TGGTTTTTGGTCCGGTTAGAGAACCGTATACGGAGCAAAGATTAGCCACCCGGAGTCAGCGCTCGACTCCGGTCGGCTCATTGAAATGCATTACTTACAGGCCGGTTACATGCGTGCCCGGCTTTTGCTCCCCCCAGCCGTATACGGCCCCGTGTTGTTTAAAATGTAGTGTGATCCCAGCCTTACTGGTAGCTCAATGGAGCTGATTGGGGCCACCAAGGCAAAATTGTGGGGTTTCGATCAGCTGCCTCGTTGCTATCGGCACTTCTTCTCTGAAGGCAGCCTGTAGTAATGGATTCAGATAACACTGATCAAAGCTGTACTATGGAACAATGGAAAGATTCAATTTGATAGTCCCCTATGGGCAGTAAAAGATTGTGAATAAAATTATAAAAAAAAGTGAATAAGCTTCCCTCCTCTAAGTATTAAAATCACCCCCTTTTTCCCACTTTTCAAATTAAAATAAACATAAATATATGTGCCATTTGCCTAAATGTCTGAACTATTAAAATAAATCAATAATTAAACTTTGCGGTTAACGGCATAAAGTAATAAAATGTTACTGGTAAATTTGCCCTCATACAGCCGCATATACAGAAAAATGTGTTATAGGGTGTTAAAGAGGGGAATTTTAAGCATACCCACAAAACGATACAAAAAGTAAAAAATAAATAAAAATGTAACCCCTTAAAGGGGTACTCCGCCCCTAGACATCTTATCCTCTATCCAAAGGCTAGGGGATAAGATGTCAGATTGCCGGGGTCCCGCTGCTGGGACGCAGTTTCCTCTGTGCGTAATGACGAGCAATACAGGGGCCAGAGCATCGTTACGTCACTGCTCCGCCCCTCGTGACGTCACTGCTTGCCCCCCTCAATACAAGTCTATGGGAGGGGGTGTGGCGGTCGTCACGCCCCCTGCCATAGACTTGGATTATGGGGGTGGGCTGTGATGTCACGAGGCGGAGCCATGAAGTCACGCTGCTCCGTCCCCTGTATCGCCCGTCATTACGCACAGAGCAAACTTGCTCTGCAGTAATGATAGCGCTGTGCCGTAGCGGCGATCCCGTGGGTCCCCAGCAGCGGGACCCCGGTGATCTGACATATTTTCCCCTATCCTTTGGATAGGGGATAAGATGTCTAGGGGCGGAGCACCCCTTTAAGGACATGTGCCGTAAATGTACGGCGCTGCTAAGAAGTACTTAGCGCACCGTGCCGTACATTTATGGCACAGCTTTACTGGATCACCACGTCTGATCGGAACGGGATGACTGCTAATAATGATCAGCAGCCATCCCAGGACATCGGAGGGCATCTGGAGGGCTGTAGTTTTAACACCACTGTATAGTGGTCTCCAAACTGTGCACTTCCAGATGTTGCAAAACTATAACTCCCAGCATGCACTACAACTCCCAGCATGCCCCGACAGTCCAGGCATGCTGAGCATTGTAGTTCTGCAACATCTGGCCCTTCAGATGTTGCTGAACTACAACTCACAGCATGCCTGGACAGTCTCTGCAGGACACAGTTTGGAGACCACTATACAGTGGTGTCCAAACTGTAGCCCTCCAGATGTTGCAAAACTACAACTCCCAGCATGCCTAGACGGGCATGCTGAGCGTTGTAGTTCGGCAACATCTGAAGGGCCAGATGTTGCAGAACTGTTCTCCTCCAGTTGTTGCAAAACTACAACTCCCAGCATGCCCTTTGGCTGTCCGGGCTTGCTGGGAGATGTAGTTTTGCAACATCTGGAGGCACCCTGGTTGGGAAACACTGGCGTTGAAAGACCCACCCCTAATAGTTGCCAAAGTGAAAAAATATGCCCTGTCCTTACGGGGTTAAAACATCTAGCCAATCTGCGAGTGAATCTGCAAGGACATTCCAGAATTTCTTAGCAAAGTCTGCAGTTGTACAAACATTATACAGGAGTAGAGCCCACTGCCATCTGGGCTCTACTCCTAGCTGGGCTCTCCAGATGGAAGGTAAGGCTGTAAGCCTATTCGTCCCATCGATAATGCGATCACCAGGGAAATACTAAGTGTTAGATCCAAGTCAGCAGTGAGTGTCAGGAAGTTGTATTCCACCTTTATCTGGGACCTTCTCTGGAAAGTCCTTCATACCTGTTAGGTTGGCCAATTTCACCAAAATCTCCTTTTCCCTAATGTGTATGAGGGTCTTCACCATACAAACTATACAAGCCACACTTTTTGGCCACACCCTCATATCGGTAATCTCCAGCCTTTGACTTTTTTTGGGCTGTTGCAAAACTACAACTCTCAGCATTCTCAGCCATCCAGCTGGAGAGCTACAGGTTGGAGATTACTGTCCTACATGAGAAAGACTCTTAATGGCAAGAGCAAACAATTCTGTAAACTTTTAGGCCGGGTTCACACTTCGGAATTTCCGTCCAGACAAAATCTATCTGGAGATTCTGAGTGGGGCAGCAGCGACTGAATCCCCATAGATGGTAATGTCTGCGGAGCAGAGAACCGCCAGAGCATTGTACAAACGAACGTTATTTCAAAACAGAATTCCACTCAAAAAATTCTGTAGTGTGCAATAAAGCCAGGTTGTCATACATTACCCAACATATAACAGCTCTTATTATTGGAAATTGTAGATCATTATTTTCTCAGAAAGTTAATAGAATGTGGTATACGTACACAGGTTGCAGCAACTGTAAACAATGTCTGAACTCTGTTAGAGACTATACCAGTGCTAAGAAAGCAGCTTGTTTTCTTTGATTTAGTTTTTTGGTTGTAATTGTTGGTTGTAATTGTATACAGCAAGAAACTGTATTTATTTATTTTTCTTGTTGGTGTTTTTTTCTGGTTGGTCCAATTTTTCTTAAATGCTTTTGTTATACATGCATTGTATTGTTAATATCTCGAAAGTAGCGTGTGGTTTTAGAGTGGCCCTTAATAGTTGGAAGGTCTCCTTTCCCTTGTTTCCATGCACTGCGCTAATCTATCTCTCATTTTTTTTTGTCCCTGTTCAGAGCCAAGTGGATGACTCTTCTGCTAGTAAGATGGACCACCCTGTTGGTGAGTTTTATGGTTGCACTTTACGGTAGTCATGTATTGAAGCCCTGCATGGAAAAAATGATTCTGCGGGAATCTGACCCACAATTATATATTTTCACTAGAAAAAGTACAGCCACCTAGCAACAACTAATGGATACATGCAGCTTCCTGAAAAATGTTTTAATGTGCAACAGAGTAAATTCACATTCAGTAGAGCTGCTGCAGGCATCTCTGCTACGGTCTCTTTTGCAAGGTGATCTGATGGGTAGAACAGTGGAACATGCACATCAAGTTAGTGGAGGAAATATACTATCCTAGACCAGGGGTTCTCAACTGGTGGTATGCGTACCCCTAGGAGTATGCCGCTGATTGTGCGGGGGTACCTACCATACATTGGCCAGTATTATTCAGCGCACAGCGGAGAATGGCAGCAGCAGCTCCCTGTATAGTATCACGGCCGGAGCTGCAGGAGGACGTCACACGTTAGTGCGGCCCCACCGAACGGTACTCTGGGTTGCGCTGTATACCCGAACAGGCCGAGTAATGTAAAAAATCAGTGTAAGGGAGGGCGGGTTTTTGTATGTGTACATTATGTTCCCCTTTTTCCATTCCATCCCCTTGTGCCATTATCATCCGATATGGCAAACGGGGATCAGAGGGGGAGCAGAATAATGACACAAGGGTATCAGAGGGAGGGGTAATAATGGCGCAAGGGAATTAAAATGGAGAGGGGGGGGGGGTGGGATAATAGCAAAAGGGAATTAATATGGGGGGGGGGGGTGATTATCCCCTCCATCTTAATGCCCTTGTGCCAATATCCCTCTCTTTTATATATCATGACCTATAAACCATATAAGGATTTTAGATCTTCATTCGGTGATGAAATGAACATAATCATCCATGTAACTTTTGGAGCAAAGTTTCCAAGGTAAAGTCATCTGCTTTCTATTAGGTAATGAAGTGAAATCTTTATTGTGGATGTCCTATTCGAGGACATGACACGATTTTTCTAGTGGGTAGAGAATCTAGTACATCTAAATAGGTTTCCTTATTTAGCCTTTGGATTGCAAATCAACGCAAGGAACATCTTGCATTAAATGGTACTTTGATGCCCTTTGTGAATGAAGCCCTGTATGGAGGGTATTGATCAGGGTCCCCAGGAGAATTATTTAAAGTGCCTTCAAGTGCAGTCACTTTATACATAGTTGTCGACCTATTGCAGTAGGGGTGCTGCTCTCTGCCCGGCTTGTGTAAATTGTCTCTTTATATACCAGTGTTTCCCAACCATGGTACCTCAGGCTGTTGCGAAACTACAACTCCCAGTATGCCTGGACAGCCGAAGGCTGTCCAGGCATGCTGGGAGTTGTAGTTTCGCAATAGCTGGAGGCACCCTGGTTGGGAAACTCTGTTCTATACACTGCTAGTAAGAGACATGTTACTGAAGCTGGCCAGGCAGGGAAAAACCGCAGAGTCCTGCCTGAGGACTAGTTACCCAGGACCCAGCAGCATTTTTATTTCTCTGAAAGTCCGAGTGTCTCAGAGTAATTCTTAATGTCCTGAAATCGCATTGTCTGCACTAGTTTTATACTGCCTGTGGTACGGGTAGCATAAAACTGATGACCATGCATAAAATGCACTAAAGGGACCAATATTTCAAGTTATCATGTGAGGGACCAGCCAAATATTAAAGGGGTATTCCAGGAAAAAACTTTTTCATATATATCAACTGGCTCCAGAAAGTTAAACAGATTTGTAAATTACTTCTATTAAAAAAAATCTTAATCCTTACAGTACTTATGAGCTTCTGAAGTTAAGGTCGTTCTTTTCTGTCTAAGTAATCTCCGATGACACGTGTCTCGGGAAACGCCCAGTTTAGAAGAGGTTTGCTATGGGGATTTGCTTCTAAACTGGGCGTTTCCCGAGACACGTGTCATCAGAGAGCACAAAAAAAGAACAACCTTAACTTCAGAAGCTCATAAGATTTTTTAATAGAAGTAATTTACAAATCTGTTTAACTTTCTGGAGCCAGTTGATATATAAAAAAAAGTTTTTCCTGGATAACCCCTATAATAATTTAGTGCAAGACAATATCGAAAAGGAAAAAGATGCTGAAACAGGCAAAAAAAAAAGCAGGGTTAACCACTATTTATCTACATATGCAGTGTCCTATCAACAGCTGTTATTTATTCCTAAGGTTCTGCCTTTAAAGACTTTTTTGTTTAGTGTAGGAGATTGATGGTGTCTAAAATTATGCTGGATTTTAATTAAGAACTATATATATATATATATATATATATATATATATATATATATATATATATATATATATAATGCCTAGTATAATTTATTTGCATAACTTACTAGGTCTTCTGCACATTTCAGACATGGCTGGCGTACATTAGTTACAGTAATCTGCAGCAGTTATACACATGTTGAGCACATTATAAACGCCTCTTAGCCAATTCTTTCTCTTTGGATCTTGCCAAAATTGTCAAGGAAAGAGAAGATAATTTGGTACAAGCAAATACACTTCGTCAGGAAGAGAGAGACCTAGTTCACCCCAATCAGGACTGGACAGGACAACAACACATTTAAAGGGGTATTCCGGGCAAAAACATCTTATCCCCTATCGAAGGATAGGGGATAAGATGTCTGATCGCGGGGGGCACGCCGCTGGGACCCCCGCGATCTCCCTGCAGCAGCCCACATTCTATGCGTAGCTGTGTCTGAAGTTTCAGAAACCTCCGGGCTTCCAAGACTGGGACGTCGCGCCACGCCCCCTCCATTCATGTCTATGGGAGGGGGCATAGCGGCCATAGAATTGAATGGAGGGAGCGTGGCGTGACGTCCCCGTCTCGGAAGCCCGGAGGTTTCCAAAACTTCAGACACAGCTACGCATAGAATGTGGGCTGCTGCAGGGAGATCGCGGGGGGTCCCAGCGGCGGGCCCCCTGCGATCAGACATCTTATCCCCTATCCTTTCGATAGGGGATAAGATGTTTTTGCCCAGAATACCCCTTTTAATCTCTTTCCAGCATTTTAGGGGGCTATTTGCCTTCCACCATCCATTTTGCTAGGTGGCTGTGTACTAAAAAAAATGAATGCATAAATAAATTAAAATTTAAATCTTCCTTCCATATGCCGTTTCTTACCATCGTAACCAAAAAGTTAATGTATTCCTGTTAAAATTTTGTGCCCACAGGCGTTCTTCCAGATAAGAAGTTTGAGGCAGACAAGAGGGGTGTGAATCTCGGGGATTTCAATGATATGATGCGGAAGGACCGGTCTGGCTTCCGTCTGCCCAATTCCAAAGAGATGGGAGCCGCAGACAGCGGGCCTTATTTTGAGAAGGTATTGTATGGAGACCCCTCCAGTCACTGTTCACATATGGATATTGCAATGATCATAGTAAAGCTGGCCATACATTTTTACTTTACTACATAGATCGGTTAACTAGTCCTGCCAAAATTAGTGGGTTCAGCTAACGTTATTCTGATTTTAAAGGGACATTTAAAGTCACAGCCCTAAACTCCAATGTACTGGGTTATAGTGGGGTGAACCAGATTACAATTAGGTATTTCTTAGCTGGATCTGCTGTCTGGTTTCGGAGATACCATTGTATTACCCTCCGTTATTAATACCTGACCTTGTGCAGTGGAGGAGGACCTGGCTTGCTGGACCCCTGTGTATTGGTTTTAGTGCAGTTTCCCTTTTAATGGCCAGCTTAAAGGGGTACTCCACTAGCCAGCATTCGGCCCCCTCCCATAGACTTGCATTCAGGGGGCGTGGCAGTGATGTCACCAGGGGGGGCGTGGCTGACCCACCACAGCGTGAAAACAGCGTTGGGAACATTTACTTCTGAATGCTGGCCAGTGGAGTATCCCTTTAAGTAGAACAAGAAACCCTTTTTATGTAGGTCTGTTATGATTCGATCAATCTTTGCATGAACCCACGCACAATTTATGGTGCTGTTCCTCTCTCCTTGCTACATTCAGAACCAAATTAGGGTTGTCACAATTTATAGCGAGCTGTGATTGGGTAAAGGGCACCGCACTGCAGACTCCCATACATTACTTTCTGCACTCAATAGCAGCTAGACTGCTTCAAGAATTCTAATGCACTTAGATTAGGAAACTCTTCTGATCACGTTCTGATCTAAACTTAAACAGATCATTGATAAACATTGTCCTGAGAGGAATATATATATATGTATATGTATCCTGCCCAGATCACAAACTTAACATCTTTTATATAGATATTTATGAATGTCCCTTTCCTGACTGATCTCTTACTGGAATCCTTTTTGCATGATGTCTATTTGTAAACTATTTTATTCCAGTGAATGAATATGATTGGTCGTACACGGACACATCTTTCATGTGTACTCAATAGAATTTCTCTGTGTCTGTCTCTCCTTTTCCCTCTTGCCTTCTGCTGCATCACTAACCAACACCCCCTTGACTGGCTTTAGCTGACTCTGCCTTTCTCCAATCAAGACGGGTGCCTTGGGGACGAGGCTCCGTGCTCTCCCTTTTCTCCCTCCCCCAGCTACAAGCTATCTCCCTCCGGCTCCTCGCTCCCATCCGTGGGCCTGGGGGCTATTGGTTCGGGCCTCAACCCCCAAACCTTCGCTGCTAGACAAGTAAGAGCTGCGTGTTTTAGATCACCTATTAAGGCAGTCTATCTCTGCACTGGATTACTAAAAGTCTCATCGTTTCAACACATTCTATATAGTTGCAGAGAAAATGATATTACGAATCATTGCTTAAAGGGGTATTCCGGGCAAAAACTGAGACCCTCCGCGATCTCCCTGCAGTACTTGCATTCTATGTGGGTGCTGATTCTCTAGTTTCGGAAACCTCTGGGACTGGGGATTTGACGTCACGCCACGCCACGCCCCCTCCATTCATGTCTATGGGAGGGGGCGTGACTGCCGTCACGCCCCCTCCCATAGACATGAATGGAGGGGGCGTGGCGTGACATCACATCCCCAGTGCCGGAAACCCGGAGGTTTCCAAAACAAGATTCAGCACCCGCATAGAATCAGACATCTTATCCCCCCAGAATCAGACACCCCCCAGAATCAGACATCTTATCCCCTATCCTTTGGATAGGGGATAAAATGATTTTGCCCGGAATACCCCTTTAATAAATAAATAAATAATATATATATATATACACACACACACACACACAGTATATATATATATATATATATATATATATATATATATATATATATATATATATATATATATATATATATAATATATTGTGACGCCCGGGTTGTCACTAGATGCTTTTGTTTGCATAGATGTCTTTTCCTATTGTTTACTTGTCGCCAAGATATTCTGCAATGTTTCCATCTGACACACACTAGGGCCAGTACGAAGCCATTTAAGCAATTCCATATCATTTTGGAGAAATTGATAAAGGACACTGGAGTTCTTGGTGAAAGATATTCCATATTAACATTACAGCAAGTTTGGATAAATATCCCTCTCTGTGTGCAGAATCAAACAGGCACAAGTCTCGTGAAAATGTGCAACTTTTGTCATCAGTACAATCCCCTTGGATGCCTATTACAATGCCTTACTTCAAAGTGTACCCTGGCATGTAAAGGCCCACAATCAGCAGTCACTGTACACATTAGACCAAAAAAATTGGTTAAAATGTAATATTCACCTTAAACAGTCCTTATTTTAAACTCCTCACAAAATTTTTTTATTTTTTTTATTTTTTTTTGAGAACTGGAGCTTTTTCTTCACCTTATATACAAATACAGGAGAAGGTGTGTGCAGCTGGTTCAGCTCTATGTAGTATATTATATATGGGGATATGCTGTATGCTCTTTTTACTGGTTTCCTTTTTTGTTGTGCTTCTCTTGCCATTTAACAGCTAGGATAACCTGCAGCACAAGACTTTCTCTTAAAGGGGTACTCCGGTGGAAAACTTTTTTTTATTTTTATTAAATCAACTGGTGCCAGAAAGTTGAACAGATCTGTAAATTACTTCTATAAAAAAAAAAAATCTTACCCTTCC
>NW_026610084.1:0-5000 GCF_029499605.1 Hyla sarda | reverse complement strand
AGGTATCAAAATGTTATAATGGGAATTTTTGGGATCATAATTGTGCTGCTTTGGCAGTTTTTTGTTACAGAGCAACTAAATTACATTAAGATTTAAAGGGGTATTCCAGGATTTTTTTTTATTTATTTGACTATGCTACAGGGGCATTAAAGTTAGTGTAGTTCATAATATAGTGTCTGTACCTGTGTGTGACTGTAGTCTCGCAATTCTTCTTTCGCCTCAATATTTATTTTTAGCAGCATACATAATTACTTAGGTCTCGGGTTTTCCCAGGTTGCAGAGCGTCGAGATGTGACATCACTAGTCAGGTGATAACAGAGTCTGTCTGCTTCAATGGGTGGAGCGACCGCTGGGTGGGAGAGAGATCATTTGACAATAGCTGGAGGCACCCTGGTTAGAAAACAATGGTCTTTAGAATGGAATGCAGCTCATTTGTGTTTCAAGGGATGGGGTGGCTGATGTGTGGGAGGGAGGAAAGTGACCTCAAACTTCTAAGCATTGGAATTATGAGATGTGTAGTTTGAAAACAAAATCCAGCAGGAAATAGTCAGTTCACAAAAAGCTAGCCACAGCATTATGGTAATCTCACAACATAGCCATTTAGCCCCAAGACAAGCGCAGATCCTTCCTAAGCCTGTCCATCACTGTCTGCCAGGTACTTACTAAAATCACCTTATGTGGATAACCCCTTTAAGTCCTACAGTGCTATTAATTGCGATCTTTCTTAAGCTGTCCGTTTTAAAGGCTACTAAACCCTCTAGAAGTAACTAATGCTATAACCCAACCCAAAAGATTTGGGTTTTTATTGCTATCATTTAAAGGAAAACTGTCAGCCAGTGCACCCACATTAAACCCAATATACTGGGTGATAGTGTGGGTGAACAGGAGTCCATAAAGCGTTCACTTACCTTAGTGTGTGCCCTGGCCGCTGAGTCCCACCCCACCCCCTCCGTTAAAATTCCATTTGTCCTCTCTGCAGTAGCGCTTTGAAGGCGGTCCCCCAGCATCCATGTCTCTTTGGGTCCCGGACTTCTACTCCCGACCTCTGTAGTGAGGGCCCGGCGCATGTACACTGTGCAGAGCGCTCTCTCCTGATTCACAGCTCTCACGTCATCAGGATGTGAGAGCTGTGTGAAAACTTCAGGTGCATGCGCTCTGCAGACAGAGCGCTGCGCTCCAAGGGCATGTGACTCCATGTCACTAGGACGTGGAGTTGAAGAAAATTAATATGCAAACAGGGGCGGGCTTAGGCCCCTTCCTCCGGCACCCAAAGAGATATGTACGCCGGGGGACCGCCTTCAAAGCGCTACTGCAGAGAGGACAAAAGGAATTTTAACGGGGGAGTACTCAGCGGCCAGGGCACACACTAAAGTAAGTGAACGCTTTATGGACTCCTGTTCACCCGCACTATCACCCAGTATATTGGGTTTAGTGTGGGTGAACTGGCTGACCGTTTTTCTTTTAAAGAATGAATGGCTTTCTGGACCAAAACTGATTTGGAAAGTAGAAATTCTTTTATGTGTAACCTGAATAAACAATTTTCTGTCATTTTTAGGCTTCAGCTCAAGTGGAGTTGATTATGGAAAGGAGGCTGGGGTAGAATCCCGTTTTAAGCAATGGACGTCCATGATGGATGGTTTGCCTTCCTCAGTGTCCCAAGAAGTCAATCTATCTAAGAATGGTAAGCAGGGTTTTTATGTTAGTTTGTTAATTTGGGAGGATTTCCTGTCTCCACATTAAAGGATATCATTTATTGAGTTTACACTATAACTTGAAGTGAATTTTGTGCGAGATGAAGTGATAGGGTAAAAAGCCCTGCTCTGATGGCAGCTACTTTCCTCAAAATACTACTTGTCTTACCTTCATTCCTATGCAGGGAAGTATTGCCACAGTGGATTATAGGTTAAGCAGTAGAGTTGTGCTTATTTGGTGATTTTTGGACTATCCCCATCAGGGACATTTAGAATATATCAACAGGGTATGCTGTAAATGTTGAATAAATGCAGGTTGCACCTATGTTCATTTTGAGGGTCTTCGGCCTAGTTGCATCAACAGAGGTGGCTAGGAAGTGGTAAACAGCTGAGTAACCATTATACGCGGTTTACTAAACTATTATTGATGTTAAAAGGAGTTAATTAAACTATGTAACCCTTTTAAAGAAGGAAAAATATATATATGTATTTCCTTACCCTCAGGCTCCATTGCACCCCCTGGGAAGAATCGTGGTGGTTCCCCCTACAACCAGTTTGACATGATGCCTGGAGATTCTGTAGGATTGCATGGAGGGCCAACGGGTGACAGCTGGTTACCTGCCAAATCACCTCCTTCAAACAAAATGGGAAGCAAGTCAATTAATACCAGCTGGCCCCCAGGTGAGTCCCTTTTGAGTTTCAGAGTAAGTTCAGTGTATTCTATTTAAAATACAGTGTCAAAGTACACAACAGACATCCAAGGCATACCCTCTGTTTTCTACTATAGATTTAAAGGGGTACTCTACTGCCCCAGCATTCGGAACAATTTTGTTCCGAACACTGGGGCAGTGGAGTACCCCTTTAACTTATTTAACCCCTTAACGACGCAGGACGTATATTTACGTCCTGCGCCGGCTCCCGCGATATGAAGCGGGATCGCGCCGCGATCCCGCATCATATCGCGTCGGTCCCGGCGGTAATCAACGGCCGGGACCCGCGGCTAATACCACACATCGCCGATCGCGGCGATGTGCGGTATTAACCCTTTAGAAGCGGCGGTCAAAGCTGACCGCCGCTTCTAAAGTGAAAGTGAAAGTGACCCGGCTGCTCAGTCGGGCTGTTCGGGACCGCCGCGGTGAAATCGCGGCGTCCCGAACAGCTGATCGGACACCGGGAGGGCTCTTACCTGCCTCCCCGGTGTCCGATCGACGAATGACTGCTCCGTGCCTGAGATCCAGGCAGGAGCAGTCAAGCGCCGATAATGCTGATCACAGGCGTGTTAATGCACGCCAGTGATCAGCATTAGAGATCAGTGTGTGCAGTGTTATAGGTCCCTATGGGACCTATAACACTGCAAAAAAAATGTAAAAAAAAAGTGTTAATAAAGGTCATTTAACCCCTTCCCTAATAAAAGTTTGAATCACCCCCCTTTTCCCATAAAAAAAATAAAACAGTGTAAAAAAAATAAAAAATAAACATATGTGGTATCGCCGCGTGCGTAAATGTCCGAACTATAAAAATATATCATTAATTAAGCCGTACGGTCAATGGCGTACGCGCAAAAAAATTCCAAAGTCCAAAAAAGCGTATTTTGGTCACTTTTTATATCATTAAAAAATGAATAAAAAGTGATCAAAAAGTCCGATCAAAACAAAAATCATACCGATAAAAACTTCAGATCACGGCGCAAAAAATGAGTCCTCATACCACCCCATACGTGGAAAAATAAAAAAGTTATAGGGGTCAGAAGATGACATTTTTAAACGTATAAATTTTCCTGCATGTAGTTATGATTTTTTCCAGAAGTGCGACAAAATCAAACCTATATAAGTAGGGTATCATTTTAACCGTATGGACCTACAGAATAATGATAAGGTGTAATTTTTACCGAAATATGCACTGCGTAGAAACGAAAGCCCCCAAAAGTTACAAAATGGCGTTTTTTTTTCGATTTTGTCGCACAATGATTTTTTTTTCCGTTTCGCCGTGCATTTTTGGGTAAAATGACTAATGTCACTGCAAAGTAGAATTGGCGACGCAAAAAATAAGCCATAATATGGATTTTTAGGTGGAAAATTGAAAGGGTTATGATTTTTAAAAGGTAAGGAGGAAAAAACGAAAGTGCAAAAACGGAAAAACCCTGAGTCCTTAAGGGGTTAAAAGGGTACTCCCGTGGAAAACTTTATTTTTTTACTTTTTTTTATAAATCAACTGGTGCCAGAAAGTTAAACAGATTTGTAAATCACTTCTATTAAAAAATCTTATTCCTTCCAGTACTATTTAGGGACTATTTAGGGCCAGAAGAAATGCTTTTCTTTTTGGATTTCTCTGATGTCACAACCACAGTGCTCTCTGCTGACCTCTGCTGTCCATTTTTGGAACTGTCCAGAGCAAGAGAAAATCCCCATAGCAAACATATGCTGCTCTGGACAGTTCCTAAAATGGACAGCAGAGGTCAGCAGACAGCACTGTGGTCGTGACATCAGAGAAATCCAAAAAAGTAAAGCATTTCCTCTGTAGTATACAGCCCATAAAATGTATTGGAAGGATTAAGATTTTTTAACAGAAGTAATTTACAAATCTCTTTAACTTTATGGCACCAGTTGATTTAAAAAAAAAAAAAAAAAAAAAAAAGTTTTCCACAGGAGTACCCCTTTAACTCAAAGTTGTACATGCACCGATTTATGAAGTTTCAACAGGAGAATTTACAGCATCTGTAGTAAACATAATCATGGTCTTCGTGCTTCCTGCAACGTTAATTTTTCAGAGTTTCAACCAGGCGTGCCATGGAAAGGAATTCAGAATATTGACCCAGAATCCGACCCTTATGTTACCCCTGGCAGTGTGCTGGGGGGTCCAGCCCCATCTCCCATCGTAGATACTGACCACCAGCTACTGCAGGATACCCCAACAGGTAAGTTGTCATCATGATTATACAAAGCTGAATCCTCTGCTATGTGGTAACCTCATATTAAGTTCTTCAAACGAGTATCGAGCCATCCAATACTTGGTTTCTTATCCTAAGGATAGGCCATCACCATTAGACCAGCGGCGGTCATACTTCTGACACCACCACATATCAGCTGTTTAAAGGGACAGAGCTTGTGCAAGTGAACAGGGCAACACTGCAGTACTTTGTGCCAACACTACTAAATGTGAGGAAATGCAGGTACCAGTTCTGGTAAATATTCAAGGGGGTGCAGCACTGGAGCCCTTTAAAAGGGACTACTAGGTGTCTGACTTCTGCTGGCCTAATTTTATGTGTAGTTTAAAGTTACCGTATTTTTCGCCATATAAGACGCACTTTTT
>NW_026610083.1:0-19106 GCF_029499605.1 Hyla sarda | reverse complement strand
GAAGTATCACACAGAAGTATCACACACAAGTATCGCACTGAAGTATCGCACTGAAGTATCGCACTGAAGTATCGCACTGAAGTATCGCACTGAAGTATCGCACACAAGTATCACACACAAGTATCGCACTGAAGTATCGCACTGAAGTATCGCACTGAAGTATCGCACTGAAGTATCGCACTGAAGTATCGCACACAAGTATCACACACAAGTATCGCACTGAAGTATCGCACTGAAGTATCGCACTGAAGTATCGCACTGAAGTATCGCACTGAAGTATCGCACTGAAGTATCGCACTGAAGTATCGCACACAAGTATCGCACACAAGTATCGCACACAAGTATCGCACACAAGTATCGCACACAAGTATCACACACAAGTATCACACACAAGTATCGCACTGTATCACACTGTAGTATCACACTGTAGTATCACACACAAGTATCGCACTGAAGTATCGCACTGAAGTATCGCACTGAAGTATCGCACACAAGTATCGCACAGAAGTATCACACACAAGTATCACACACAAGTATCGCACTGAAGTATCGCACTGAAGTATCGCACTGAAGTATCGCACTGAAGTATCGCACTGAAGTATCGCACACAAGTATCGCACACAAGTATCGCACACAAGTATCGCACACAAGTATCGCACACAAGTATCACACACAAGTATCGCACTGTATCACACTGTAGTATCACACTGTAGTATCACACACAAGTATCGCACTGAAGTATCGCACTGAAGTATCGCACACAAGTATCGCACACAAGTATCACACACAAGTATCGCACTGAAGTATCGCACTGAAGTATCACACACAAGTATCGCACACAAGTATCGCACACAAGTAT
Source organism: Hyla sarda (assembly GCF_029499605.1). Lineage (NCBI taxonomy): Eukaryota > Metazoa > Chordata > Amphibia > Anura > Hylidae > Hyla > Hyla sarda. The sequence continues at coordinate 18,247 of NW_026610083.1, read as the reverse complement.
CGCACACAAGTATCGCACACAAGTATCACACACAAGTATCGCACACAAGTATCACACACAAGTATCGCACACAAGTATCGCACACAAGTATCGCACACAAGTATCGCACTGTATCACACTGTAGTATCACACTGTAGTATCACACTGTAGTATCACACACAAGTATCGCACTGAAGTATCGCACTGAAGTATCGCACTGAAGTATCGCACTGAAGTATCGCACTGAAGTATCGCACTGAAGTATCGCACACAAGTATCGCACACAAGTATCGCACACAAGTATCGCACACAAGTATCGCACACAAGTATCGCACACAAGTATCGCACACAAGTATCGCACTGTTTCACACTGTAGTATCACACACAAGTATCACACTGAAGTATCACACTGTATCACGCTGAAGTATCACACACAAGTATCACACACAAGTATCACACACAAGTATCACACACAAGTATCACACACAAGTATCACACACAAGTATCACACACAAGTATCACACACAAGTATCACACACAAGTATCACACACAAGTATCACACACAAGTATCACACACAAGTATCACACACAAGTATCACACACAAGTATCACACACAAGTATCACACACAAGTATCACACACAAGTATCACACACAAGTATCACACACAAGTATCACGCTGAAGTATCACACTGTATCACACACAAGTATCGCACTGTATCACACACAAGTATCGCACTGTATCGCACTGTATCACGCTGAAGTATCACGCTGAAGTATCACGCTGAAGTATCACGCTGAAGTATCACACTGTATCACACACAAGTATCGCGCTGAAGTATCGCACTGTATCTGGTTCTGATCCATAATTCCTGCTCTTGTATCAAGAATGAGAACTCTGGATGCAATAACACGTGTAACAAGGTAGGTGGGTTTTGGGGGTGTCTTATACACCGCACGGCAATGGTTTCCAACCTGTGACCCTCCAGCAGTTTCAAGACTACAACTCCCAGCATGCCCGAACAGCCAATGGTTGTGCAATGTCTTGAGGTCCACAGTTTGGAGACCAAGGGTTTAGACAAAAGCTGTAGTATATGAGGGGTATAGGAAGAGGGCTCTACATCAGTGGTCTCCAGCTGTTGCAAAACTACAATTCCCAGCATGCCTGGACAGCCAATGGAATTGTAGTTTTGCAACAGCAGTGGCCACTGGTTAGAAAAAAAAACACTGCTGTAGGCATAGAACAGTGTTATCTAACCAGGGTGTTCCCAGCTATTGCAAAACTACAACTCCCAGCATGCCATACTGGGAGTTGTAGTTTTGCAACTGCTGGAGGCACCCTGCTTGGGAAACACTGAAATACAGACAGGACTGATGCAAGGATTTTGCCGCCTTTTTGACTCTTCCCATTGACACACCCCACCTTACCACTGGGATGACACACTGTAACAAACCCCCTCCTCATGTAATCTCCTTACTACTGGGGTGACACACTGTAACAAACCCCCTCCTCATGTAATCTCCTTACTACTGGGATGACACACTGTAACAAACCCCCTCCTCATGTAATCTCCTTACTACTGGGATGACACACTGTAACAACCCTTCTCATGTAATCTCCTTACTACTGGGATGACACACTGTAACAAACCCCCTCCTCATGTAATCTCCTTACTACTGGGGTGACACACTGTAACAAACCTCCTCCTCATGTAATCTCCTTACTACTGGGATGACACACTGTAACAAACCTCCTCCTCATGTAATCTCCTTACTACTGATGTGACACACTGTAACAATCCTCATGTAATCTCCTTATTACTGGGGTGACACACTGTAACAAACCTCCTCCTCATGTAATCTCCTTACTACTGGGGTGACACACTGTAACAAACCTCCTCCTCATGTAATCTCCTTACTACTGGGATGACACACTGTAACAAACCCCCTCCTCATGTAATCTCCTTACTACTGGGATGACACACTGTAACAACCCTTCTCATGTAATCTCCTTACTACTGGGATGACACACTGTAACAAACCCCCTCCTCATGTAATCTCCTTACTACTGGGGTGACACACTGTAACAAACCTCCTCCTCATGTAATCTCCTTACTACTGGGATGACACACTGTAACAAACCTCCTCCTCATGTAATCTCCTTACTACTGATGTGACACACTGTAACAATCCTCATGTAATCTCCTTATTACTGGGGTGACACACTGTAACAAACCTCCTCCTCATGTAATCACCTTACTACTGGGGTGACACACTGTAACAAACCTCCTCCTCATGTAATCTCCTTACTACTGGGGTGACACACTGTAACAAACCTCCTCCTCATGTAATCACCTTAGTACTGGGGTGACACACTGTAACAAACCTCCTCCTCATGTAATCTCCTTACTACTGGGGTGACACACTGTAACAAACCTCCACCTTATGTAATCTCCTTACTACTGGGGTGGCACATTGTAACAAACCTCCTCCTCATGTAATCTCCTTACTACTGGGGTGACAGCTTAGAGTCTGTCAGGACCTGGAGGAATAACTTTCTTGTGGAGGGCAGAGCGTTGCCCCCATCAAGAGGGTGTTCTAGGCGGCTGCCTATTTTGCCTATAGGTGGAGCCGGCCCTGCATAGAAAACAGAATGTTTTTACATCAGCACAGAAGGGGATTCTTTACAGTAAGAGCAGTGACACTATAGAGTTGTCATGGGGAACTCACCACAAAAGACCAGCAGGGGGCAGACCACAAGTCATGTATAAGAAGCATCATCATTCGCCCTTTACACGTCTGTATTTCCAAAACATTTTTATTAAATGAAATTCTCAACACAAACAAAAAAAAAAAGAGCAAAAAATTAAAATAAAAAAATCCAAAACGTTAAAATTACATTTTCTTTATCCAAGTAAACAAAAACATTCAAAATGTATATTTGCTTAAATAAATCCCCTTCCCCTGATGCAGCAGAGCCCGGGCCGCGCTATTTACCATGATGCAAAGATCGCGACCAACGTATAAGGCGCAGATGTGCGCAAAATGATAACTGCAAATTATTGTGGCCCCGGATTTTTATTTTATTTTTTTTCAAATTGGAACAATTTCCCGGCCTAGGCCGGTCTGCGTTACCCTGGGTGATGTACAGGAGCGGATCTATAGGGGAGCGTTCACAAAGGCCTGTGCATCAGGGATGGAGGAGGGGGGAGATACTGCTACACGACGACGACGACGACGATGATGATGATGATGACGATGACGATGATGACGACGTGTTGGCTCAGAAGGAGTGCGGAGAAACAAATATCCTCAGCCGGATGATGGAGCTGCCTCGGAAGTTCACCACAGTGTTCACAGATACCATCTCCAGGTCCAGGGTCAGGTCGCGGGGCCCCTTGATGGGTCGGGTCATCACCAGGGTGGCGCTAATGGGTCCAGTTTGCTGAGGTGAGAAACAAAATGTCAGTAAAGTCCGGAGGGTGATGAATGTCGCCAATAATAGAAGAGCTGGAAATAGGACAGAAGAGGAAGGTGCAATTCACTGAAAGCAAGCGATGATATTTAGGTCTCCCAAGAGAATATGGAAAATTGTGGCTATAAAGTGAACCATTAAAATGTAGCTTTTAATAGGCTTAAAGGGGAACTCCAGTGGAATTTTTATTTTTATTTAAATCAACTGGTGCCAGAAAGTTAAACAGATTTGTAAATCACTTCTATTAAAAAATCTTAATCCTTCCAGTACTTATTAGCTGCTGTATACTACAGAGGAAATTTGTTTCCATTTGGAACACAGTGCTCTCTGCTGACATCATGAGCACAGTGCTCTCTGCTGACACCTCTGTCCATTTTGAGAACTGTCCAGAGTAGGAGAAAATCCCCATAGCAAACATACGCTGCTCTGGACAGTTCCTAAAAATGGTCAGAGATGTCAGCAGAGAGCACTGTGGTCGCGATGTCAGCAGAGAGCTCTGTGTTCCAAAAAGAAAATAATTTCCCCTGTAGTATTCAGCAGCTAATAAGTACTGGAAGGATTAAGAATTTTTAATAGAAGTCATTTACAAATCTGTTTAACTTTCTGGCACCGGAGTACCCCTTTAAGTATCCCTTTAAAGGTGTATTCTGGCCCTAAGACATCTTATCCCCTATCCAAAGGATACAAGATAAGATGTCTGACCGCTGAGGACCTCCACAATCTTGAGGTTACGACTCCGCCCCATGTGACATCATGCCCCGCCCCCGCTATGCAAGTCTATGGGAGGGGGCGTGACTACTGTCACGCCCCCTCCCATAGACTTGCATAGCGGGGGCGGGGGCGACGTGCTGTGGTTATATTTAAATAAAAGCAATAGAGCTGAGCGAACTTACAGTAAATTGTCTTGTAGCGAACCTCGCAGCTCGGCTGTTCTGTGTAAATTAATTCAGCTTTCCAAGGGCTCTGCTTGCCTGGAAAAGTCCGGGATGACAGTCTTAGGTTTCCTAGCTCTATATCCACCTTTTCCAGGCAACCAGAGCCCTTGGAAAGCTGAACTAATTTACGCAGACTAAAGTAATCAACAGCCGAGCTGCGAGCCAATTTACTGTAAGTTCACTCAGCTCTAAAAAGCAGCAATAATGTATCAAAAATGTATATATTATATAAAAAAAAGTATATATTATATAAAAAAGTATATATTATATAAAAAAGTATATATTATATAAAAAAAATGTATATTTTATATAAAAAACTATATATTAAAAATGTTCAGATCAGGTCGCCGTCCTACATGTATATATCGGAGCATCCGTCCAATAGAAACAGTAAATGCATCAAAAACAATAGTAGATCCGGCTCAGCGCGTGTTCACAGGTTGTAGTGTTCAGCATACAGGGTACAATAGATTTATATTATAGTGATGTTGGGGGTTGTAGTGTTCAGTATATAGGGTACAATAGAATTATATTATAGTGATGTTGGGGGTTGTAGTATTCGGTATATAGGGTACGATAGAATTATATTATAGATATGTTGGGGGTTGTAGTGTTCAGTATATAGGGTACAATAGAATTATATTATAGTGATGTTGGGGGTTGTAGTGTTCGGTATATAGGGTACAATAGAATTATATTATAGTGATGTTGGGGGTTGTAGTGTTCAGTATATAGGGTACAATAGAATTATATTATAGTGATGTTGGGGGTTGTAGTATTCGGTATATAGGGTACGATAGAATTATATTATAGATATGTTGGGGGTTGTAGTGTTCAGTATATAGGGTACAATAGAATTATATTATAGTGATGTTGGGGGTTGTAGTGTTCGGTATATAGGGTACAATAGAATTATATTATAGTGATGTTGGGGGTTGTAGTGTTCAGTATATAGGGTACAATAGAATATTATAGAGATGTTGGGGGTTGTAATGTTCGGTATATAGGGTACAATAGAATTATATTATAGATATGTTGGGGGTTGTAGTGTTTGGTATATAGGGTACAATAGAATTATATTGTAGAGATGTTGGGGGTTGTAGTAGGACACAGGGCCTCCTTACCCTCATGTAGAATTCTCTGCCCTCATTTCCGGATTTGATCTGGAAGATGTAGTAGACTCCGGGGTAGCGGCTGGTCGCCTGCATCTGGAAGATGTCCGCGGGGACTCTGCTGTTAGACACGATGTCCATGTGTCTGTGGACGATGGTGAAGGGCTGGTCCCGGCACGTTGGGTTCTCCACGGGACACATACACCGGCTACAGCAAATACAAGACGTAACGTGACGACCAATAGACCCAAAGCAGGTCAGACACCAACCCCCCCTACCACCCACCCCCCCAAAGAAGGTCAGACCCCCCAAAAGCAGGTCAGACACCAACCCCCCCCCCCCCCAAAGCAGGTCAGACACCCCCAAAGCAGGTCAGACACCCCCCCTACCACCCACCCCCCCAAAGCAGGTCAGACACCAACCCCCCCCCCCCCCCAAAGCAGGTCAGACACCCCCCCCCCCCCCCAAAGCAGGTCAGACACCCCCCCCCCCCCCCCCCCCCAAAGCAGGTCAGACACCCCCCAATCAGACATTTATAGGTTTTTAATTCCTTATATGACAATAAATAAAGCAGGATAAGGTCTCGTCAGGCCGGGCCCTTGGACACTGTGTATATATATATATATATATATATATATATATATATATATATATATATATATATATCACACAGAAAAGAAAACGTCCGGCACTCAGGAAGATGCAGGTAAAACTTGTCAATGGCTTTATTCACACGCTTAGGCAGGACACAGATTGTGTCCTGCCTAAGCGTGTGAATAAAGCCATTGACAAGTTTTACCTGCATCTTCCTGAGTGCCGGACGTTTTCTTTTCTGTGTGATATATATATATATATATATATATATCACACAGAAAAGAAAACGTCCGGCACTCAGGAAGATGCAGGTAAAACTTGTCAATGGCTTTATTCACACGCTTAGGCAGGACACAGATTGTGTCCTGCCTAAGCGTGTGAATAAAGCCATTGACAAGTTTTACCTGCATCTTCCTGAGTGCCGGACGTTTTCTTTTCTGTGTGATTTCTACCAAGCCGGGAGCGGTACCGGTGTCCGTAGCACGAGATAGTGCAGCAAACGCGAGAGTGGTGAGCAGCCTGACCTTATCTGCATATATATATATACACATGTACCTGTCTTGGAGCTGGATGTACGGCTCGTCGCAGCGCACAGGATCTAAGCAGTGATAGCCTCCCGGGATATTGAAGCAGGTCTGCTGCCCGGTGCAGGTGTTGTTCCTCGTGTCGCACTCGTCAATGTCTGAAAGACAAGTGCAAATGATAGTGAACAATCTATGAGCAGAGGAACAGAACGAGGGGGGCTGCAGGACCCAGTAAAGAGTCTCAACCCCTGTACTAAATTAGCTCTAAATTTACAGAGAGGGAGTGGTGTCTGATCACTGCACCTGGTCATCCAATTAGGCTGCTAGTGCTGGAGGTCACCCGGGTGAACTGATTAGGGTCATAAGTGGGTTGGAGTCAGTTCACAATACGTGCAGTTTTAATGTGTTTTCTCAAAGTGCACTTTTTTATTACCATGAGGATAAAGTGATTTGACCAATAATGTTTTATGAAGATTTGAAGACTTTAGTCTGTGTTCACACACTGAATTTAATCACATTTTTCATATATTTTTACTTATATTTGGCTGGTTTTGCAGCACTTTTTACCAAATCACAATAAAATGACATTGTTTTACCGTGATAACCACCATTTTTCCCTGCAAAAACAGCTAAAACTTTGAGCTAAAAATGCAATGTGTGAATACAGTCTTATGGGAGGTAGCAGCAGCAGTATACAGATAGAGCTAGAAGGAAGGTGTATAACTACTTTATACTCTGATCCCATAGAAATAGCAGCAGTATACAGATAGAGCTGGAAGGAAGATGTATAACTACTTTATACTCTGATCCCATAGAAATAGCAGCAGTATACAGATAGAGCTGGAAGGAAGATGTATAACTACTTTATACTCTGATCCCATAGAAATAGCAGCAGTATACAGATAGAGCTGGAAGGAAGATGTATAACTACTTTATCTGCATACTGCTGCTATTTCTATGGAATCAGAATATAAAGTAGTTATACATCTTCCTTCCAGCTCTATCTGTATACTGCTGCTATTTCTATGGGATCAGAATATAGAGCTAGAAGGAAGATGTATAACTACTTTATATTCTGATCCCATAGAAATAGCAGCAGTATACAGATAGAGCTGGAGGGGAGATGTAGATCTACTACAGTGGTCTTCAACCTGCAGACCTCCAGATGTTGCAAAACTACAACTCCCAGCATGCCCGGACAGCCGTTGGCTGTCCGGGCATGCTGGAAATTGTAGTTTTGCAACATCTGGAGGTCCGCAGGTTGGAGACCACTGATCTACTATATATCTTTATCCCATAGAGATAGCAGCAGTATACAGATAGAGCAGGAGGAGAGGTGTATAATTACTATATATTCTGACCCTGTAGAGATAGCAGCAGCAGTATACATATAGAGCTGGAGGGGAGGTGTATAACTACTATATATCCTAATCCCATAGAGATAGCAGCAGTATACAGATAGAGCTGGAGGGGAGGTGTATAACTACTATATATCCTGATCCCATAGAGATAGCAGAAGTATACAGATAGAGCTGAAGGGGAGGTGTGCAAATACTATATATCCCGACCCTGTTTCTCAATCAGGGTGCCTCCAGCTGTTGCAAAACTACAACTCCCAGCATGCCCGGACAGCCTTTTTCTACCAAGAAGCCAAAGCTCGGAGGATCTCACCCTGACATGTTCTGGCGTCATCCAGCAGGGAGTACCCCGGCGGGCAGCTGCAGTAGTAAGATCCGGGCTGATTGACACATTCATGCTGACAGAGGAATTCGGAGACGCTGCACTCGTCCATGTCTGAGAGTAAAAGAGAACATGAAAATAAAGTTATTTAGGACAATACAACAGTCCCATGACCTCCATCATCCCAGTGACCTTGTAGCATCAATGTTGCAATAAGTTTCAGACTTATTGGGGGGGGGGGGGGGGGGTTAGGGTTAACCCTTTTACCTCCTAATAGAATTGACCCCAGCGCCGTATTTACCGTTGCAGCTGACGCCGTCCTCTTCCAGCTCGTAGCCCGGATCACAGCGGCACAGATAGGATCCGTATGTGTTCACGCAGCTCTGAACGCAGGGGTTCTCCGTGGTGCATTCATCCACGTCTGGAATCAGATATAGGGGTTGTCAATATACAGGACCCCCCAATCTAACAACACTGCAGCAGTTCTGACTGCTCCCCCCCCCCCCCCCTGTACAGCCCATATAGTGAACCCCAAATGTTAAAGGGGTACTCCAGGGAAGTATATCTAAAGCTCCAAAGCCACCACACCATCTGGATATGTTCCCTGTAAACATTCCTGCCTGATATGCATGGCTTATGTGGCCCCTGTTGTCTTCTCTGGCTGCTTCATATTCTTTGCCATTCTTCGCTCCCCTTGTCCACATCTCCCAGCAATCATTGCAGCTCTGCTCTGCCAGCCAGCTCACTCTCTGAGAGCAGCCCCCACCCTCCTGCTCTGAGCAGCAGAGAGTGGTTCAGTGCCTGATTGGCTGAGGCTGCACACACACCTCTCAGGTCTCAGCACTAGAGAGAGCATGACTCATCAGTGCAGGGCAGAAACCACATGGTCTGTCTCTCTCTATCATCAGGGTGGGGGCTGCTTTCAGAGAGGGATTTGGACAGAGACAGAGTGGATGACTGGATGATGTCATTCCCTCACTTCATGCATGAAAGTGACAACCATATAGCTAATGAATGATAGACCCTTAAATAGGTTGATGAGAGGGAAAGGATAGGCTATGGGTTTAGTTCCCCAGAGTACCTCTTTAAAGGGGTACTCCACTGGGAAAAAAAAAATTCTAAATCAACTGGTGCCAGAAAGTTAAAGAGATTTGTAAATTACTTCTATTTAAAAATCTTAATCCTTCCAGTACTTATCAGCTGCTGTATGCTCCACAGGAAGTTCTTTTCTTTTTGAATTTCCTTTCCAGTCTCACCACAGTGCTCTCTGCTGACACCTCTGTCCATTTTAGGAACTGTCCAGAGTAGAAGCAAATCCCCATAGCAAACCTCTCCTGCTCTGGACAGTTCCTGATATGGACAGAGGTGTCAGCAGAGAGCACTGTGGTCAGACTAGATAGGAAATTCAAAAAGAAAAGAACTTCCTGTGGAGCATACAGCAGCTAATAAGTACTGGAAGGATAAAGATTTTTTTTAAATCTGTTTAACTTTCTGGCACCAGTTGATTTAAAAAAAAATGTTTTCCAGTGGAGTACCCCTTTAACTCCAAATCAGGGCTACAGCAGCTCAATGGGGTGAGGACGCTGCAAACAGCTCCTCGTAACGTAACGAGCTGGAAATGGCAATCCTCGTAATCCCTGAGATAACATGGGGCAGGGCCGATGCCGGGGTGCGCTCTACCCCCGCCACATACCTTGGCACGACCTTTCATCTGAATTCAGCACAAACCCCGGGTTACAAGTGCAAGAATAGGATCCTGGCACGTTGGCGCATAGTTGCTGGCAGTATCCGTAGCGGCATTCGTCTATGTCTGCGGAATAAGACACAAAGTAACATTGGCTATTGGAAGTCTTCATTGCCATATTGTATCCAATTATCATGGGGATTACCATTGAAGTGTGGGCCTCCAGCTGTTGCAAAACTACAACTCCCAGCATGCCCGGACAGCCAACGGCTGTCCGGGCATGCTGGGAGTTGTAGTTTTGCAACAGCTGGAATCACACTCATTGGGAAACGCCGGCCTTCAGCTGTCTGCACATGCTGGGAGTTGCAGTTTTGCAACAGCTGGAGGCGCACTCGTTGGGAAACACCAGCCTTCAGCTGTCTGCACATGCTGGGAGTTGTAGTTTTGCAACAGCTGGAGGCACACTCGTTGGGAAATGCCGGCCTTCAGCTGTCTGCACATGGTGGGAGTTGTAGTTTTGCAACAGCTGGAGGCACACTCGTTGGGAAACACCGGCCTTCAGCTGTCTGCACATGCTGGGAGTTGTAGTTTTGCAACAGCTGGAGGCACACTCGTTGGGAAACACCGGCCTTCAGCTGTCTGCACATGCTGGGAGTTGTAGTTTTGCAACAGCTGGAGGCACACTCGTTGGGAAATACCGGCCTTCAGCTGTCTGCACATGCTGGGAGTTGTAGTTTTGCAACAGCTGGAGGCACACTCGTTGGGAAACACCGGCCTTCAGCTGTCTGCACATGCTGGGAGTTGTAGTTTTGCAACAGCTGGAGGCACACTCATTGGGAAACACCAGCCTTCAGCTGTCTGCACATGCTGGGAGTTGCAGTTTTGCAACAGCTGGAGGCACACTCGTTGGGAAACACCGGCCTTCAGCTGTCTGCACATGCTGGGAGCTGTAGTTTTGCAACAGCTGGAGGCACACTCGTTGGGAAACGCCGGCCTTCAGCTGTCTGCACATGCTGGGAGTTTTAGTTTTGCAACAGCTGGAGGCACACTCGTTGGGAAACACCGGCCTTCAGCTGTCTGCACATGCTGTGAGTTGTACTTTTGCAAAAGCTGGAGGCACACTCGTCGGGAAACAACGGCCTTCAGCTGTTTGCACATGCTGGGAGTTGTAGTTTTGCAACAGCTGGAGGCACACTCGTTGGGAAACACCGGCCTTCAGCTGTCTGCACATGCTGGGAGTTGTAGTTTTGCAACAGCTGGAGGCACACTCGTTGGGAAACACCGGCCTTAAGCTGTCTGCACATGCTGGGAGCTGTAGTTTTGCAACAGCTGGAGGCACACTCGTTGGGAAACACCGGCCTTCAGCTGTCCGCACATGCTGTGAGTTGCAGTTTTGCAACAGCTGGAGGCACACTCGTTGGGAAACGCCGGCCTTCAGCTGTCTGCACATGCTGGGAGTTGTAGTTTTTCAACATCTGGAGCCCCACAGTTTGGAAACCACTGATATAAATAAATCCCTATCGCTGTACTTTCTAATCGACCTGCAGTCAACAAATAGTTCCTGCAGACCTAAAACTTCTCACAGCTGAGGGTTTGTTACAATGCATCAGACTAGACCGTTCTCTGTGCGCTATATGCCTCAGCAGCACTCGTGTTTTTATTGCTGACAGCAAGCAGAGATCTTGAAAATCAGAAGGAAATGAGACGCGAAGTAGAAAGTTACAATTAACAATAATAACGCTTCGTTTCTATGTAACAAGAAATGCAAAACCCCTAATATTACATTATAAACACAGTAAAAGTGATCAATGATCAGATGTTTAGAGGATAGCTAAATCTTTACCGAGTCTGGGTATTAATGTAGAAGAGGAAAAAACACAAACAGTAAATAATGAAGAAAAATTCAACTTCATAGTAAAGTCAATATATACAGGTAAATGTCAGTATTACATCCGATCCGTGGTGGAAAGCTCCATCTAGTGGTAAAAGTGAGGAACAACATGAACATTACAATAGACAAAGCGAATGATACAAGAATTTACATGTGATGAGTCAGGATATAACTCAGGATCAGTACAGGATCAGTAATGTAATGTATGTACACAGTGACCTCACCAGCAGAATAGTGAGTACAGCTCTGGAGTATAATACAGGATATAACTCAGGATCAGTACAGGATAAGTAATGTAATGTATGTACACAGTGACCTCACCAGCAGAATAGTGAGTACAGCTCTGGAGTATAATACAGGATATAACTCAGGATCAGTACAGGATAAGTAATGTAATGTATGTACACAGTGACCTCACCAGCATAATAGTGAGTACAGCTCTGGGGTATAATACAGGATATAACTCAGGATCAGTACAGGATAAGTAATGTAATGTATGTACACAGTGACCTCACCAGCAGAATAGTGAGAACAGCTCTGGAGTATAATACAGGCTATAACTCAGGATCAGTACAGGATAAGTAATGTAATGTATGTACACAGTGATCTCACCAGCAGAATAGTGAGTACAGCTCTGGGGTATAATACAGGATATAACTCAGGATCAGTACAGGATAAGTAATGTAATGTATGTACACAGTGATCTCACCAGCAGAATAGTGAGTACAGCTCTGGAGTATAATACAGGATATAACTCAGGATCAGTACAGGATAAGTAATGTAATGTATGTACACAGTGACCTCACCAGCAGAATAGTGAGTACAGCTCTGGAGTATAATACAGGATATAACTCAGGATCAGTACAGGATAAGTAATGTAATGTATGTACACAGTGATCTCACCAGCAGAATAGTGAGTACAGCTCTGGAGTATAATACAGGATATAACTCAGGATCAGTACAGGATAAGTAATGTAATGTATGTACACAGTGACCTCACCAGCAGAATAGAGAGTACAGCTCTGGAGTATAATACAGGATATAACTCAGGATCAGTACAGGATAAGTAATGTAATGTATGTACACAGTGACCTCACCAGCAGAATAGTGAGTACAGCTCTGGAGTATAATACAGGATATAACTCAGGATCAGTACAGGATAAGTAATGTAATGTATGTACACAGTGACCTCACCAGCAGAATAGTGAGTACAGCTCTGGAGTATAATACAGGATATAACTCAGGATCAGTACAGGATAAGTAATGTAATGTATGTAAACAGTGACCTCACCAGCAGAATAGTGAGTACAGCTCTGGAGTATAATACAGGATATAACTCAGGATCAGTACAGGATAAGTAATGTAATGTATGTACACAGTGACCTCACCAGCAGAATAGTGAGTACAGCTCTGGGGTATAATACAGGATATAACTCAGGATCAGTACAGGATAAGTAATGTAATGTATGTACACAGTGACCTCACCAGCAGAATAGTGAGAACAGCTCTGGAGTATAATACAGGATATAACTCAGGATCAGTACAGGATAAGTAATGTAATGTATGTACACAGTGATCTCACCAGCAGAATAGTGAGTACAGCTCTGGGGTATAATACAGGATATAACTCAGGATCAGTACAGGATAAGTAATGTAATGTATGTACACAGTGATCTCACCAGCAGAATAGTGAGTACAGCTCTGGAGTATAATACAGGATATAACTCAGGATCAGTACAGGATAAGTAATGTAATGTATGTACACAGTGACCTCACCAGCAGAATAGTGAGTACAGCTCTGGAGTATAATACAGGATATAACTCAGGATCAGTACAGGATAAGTAATGTAATGTATGTACACAGTGATCTCACCAGCAGAATAGTGAGTACAGCTCTGGAGTATAATACAGGATATAACTCAGGATCAGTACAGGATAAGTAATGTAATGTATGTACACAGTGACCTCACCAGCAGAATAGAGAGTGCAGCTCTGGAGTATAATACAGGATATAACTCAGGATCAGTACAGGATAAGTAATGTAATGTATGTACACAGTGATCTCACCAGCAGAATAGTGAGTGCAGCTCTGGAGTATAATACAGGATATAACTCAGGATCAGTACAGGATAAGTAATGTAATGTATGTACACAGTGATCTCACCAGCAGAATAGTGAGTACAGCTCTGGAGTATAATACAGGATATAACTCAGGATCAGTACAGGATAAGTAATGTAATGTATGTACACAGTGATCTCACCAGCAGAATAGTGAGTACAGCTCTGGGGTATAATACAGGATATAACTCAGGATCAGTACAGGATAAGTAATGTAATGTATGTACACAGTGATCTCACCAGCAGAATAGTGAGTACAGCTCTGGAGTATAATACAGGATATAACTCAGGATCAGTACAGGATAAGTAATGTAATGTATGTACACAGTGACCTCACCAGCAGAATAGTGAGTACAGCTCTGGAGTATAATACAGGATATAACTCAGGATCAGTACAGGATATTGGGGAGGACTCTGATAATTTTCTCTTATAAGATATACTACAATGATTCTTATATTTTCCTCTGTTATGCAGAGTTTGTTCCCACTTAATGTTAATATCATATTGCGGTTTACATGACTCCATTATACGGTATTACTATTCTGTAGTTGTATAAATAAGGGAGGACAATGATGATCTGTGCAGGAGCGTGGGGGGGGGGGGGATGTGTAGGTGGGGACGGCGATCAGTCTGGAACATGGGATGACAATGTAATCTCTGGGGCTCGTCTATTATCACAGATGTTACTCCTAATATTGGCAACAACAGATTCCCACACAAGACTAAGATACAATGAGGACAAGGTCACTGGATCAGGATTATTTCACCCCACAGGGGGCGACAATGAGCAGGTACAAAGTCTATTAGAAAAGTTACAGAATGGTCCATTAAAGGGGTATTCCAGGAAAAAACTTTTTTTTTTTTTTTTAGATTAACTGGCTCCAGAAAGTTAAACAGATTTGTAAATTACTTCTATTACAAAATCTTAATCCTTCCAATAGTTATCAGCTGCTGAAGTTGAGTTGTTTCTTTTCTGTCTGACAACAGTGCTCTCTGCTGACATCTCTGTCTGTCTCAGAAACTGTTAGGAGCATAAGAGGTTTGCTATGGGGATTCGCTTCTACTCTGGACAGTTCTCGAGACAGACAGAGGTGTCAGCAGAGAGCAGTTAGACAGAAAAGAACAAGTCAACTTCAGCAGCTGATAAGTACTGGAAGGATTGAGATTTTTTTATAGAAGTAATTTACAAATCTGTTTAACTTTCTGGAGGCAGTTGATTAAAAAATAAATAAATAAATAAAATAAAAAAAGTTTTTCCATGGGAGTGCCCCTTTAATCTGAAGTTTGGAGTAAACATTCACTTCTGTGCAGTTTTTATAAACTAATAAATACTGAGATAAGTCACAAACTTTCCACAACTATGGTTCACACCGAGATTACGGAATTTAGGCCACAAAAAAATAAAATAAAAAAAGGCAATATATAAAGTTTTTTTCCTGGAATACCCCTTTAATTGAACCACAAAGTCTATTAGGAAAGTTGCAGAATGGTCCATTAACCCCTCCCCCACAGCCGGCGCCATATTACAAGCTTATCTCCCCGGTAAAAAGGCGCACCGCGCAGTATTGCCTCTCGTTCGCCTTTGAACACCGCGCCAGCAGACACGTTCATCTGTAGCCGTCGTCTTTACATGATCTTCTGGCTCTTTGTTAAGATGTACTAATCCAGAACGTGGACGGAAAGTCCAGACACAGACTGCGGCGCCCCCTCCGGGTCATGGCAGCGGCCGCGGTCTGTATGTAAGTCGTATTTCATGCTTAAATTGCAACTAGAGATGAGCGAACTTACAGTAAATTCGATTTGTCATGAACTTCTCAGCTCGGCGGTTGATGACTTTTCCTGCATAAATTAGTTCAGCTTTCCGGTGCTCCCATGGGCTGGAAAAGGTGGATACAGTCCTAAAAAAGAGTCTCCTAGGACTGTATCCACCTTTTCCAGCCCACCGGAGCACCTGAAAGCTGAACTAATTTATGCAGGAAAAGTCATCAACTGCTGAGCCGAGAAGTTTGTGACGAATCGAATTTACTGTAAGTTCGCTCGTCTCTAATTGCAACTTAAAAAATGCAATTTTTTTCCTTTTAAATACTTTGTAGATTTTATTAATTTTCTTTTGTTGGGGGGGGGGGGGGGAGATAAAAAATACAAGAATGTTTTTCTTTTTGCGTTGGAAATTTATGGCAATTATTCTTAGTCTGTGATTATAGCGATCCCAAAAAGTTTTATATAGGTTTTTTTTTAATTATATTTATTTTTAAGTTTTCCTAGTTTGGCACAATGGAAATTTTTTTTTTATTTCTATAACGTTTAATAATATTTGTGTCGCCAACTTCAAAGACCCACAACTTAATTTTTTTCTTAATTGGGTTGGAGGCTTTTTTTTTTTTGCTTTTTTGGGCGTGAAATCTGGTAGTTTTTATTGTTATCATTTTTAGATACGTAAAACTTTTTTGATCGCTACATCGCCGTAAAAAGGTGGCAGCTTTATATCAGGTATTACTTTACCGAGAGAGTAGTGGATGCATGGAATAGCCTTTCTGCAGAAGTGGCTGCAGCAAATACAGTGAAGGAGTGTAAGCATAGGATAGGTATAAGGCTATCCTTCATATAAGATAGGGATAGGTATAAGGCTATCCTTCATATAAGATGGGGATAGGTATAAGGCTATCCTTCATATAAGATAGGGATAGGTATAAGGCTATCCTTCATATAAGATAGGAATAGGTATAAGGCTATCCTTCATATAAGATAGAGATAGGTATAAGGCTATCCTTCATATAAGATAGAGATTGGTATAAGGCTATCCTTCATATAAGATAGAGATTGGTATAAGGTTATCCTTCATATAAGATAGAGATAGGTATAAGGCTATCCTTTATATAAGATAGGGATAGGTATAAGGCTATCCTTCATATAAGATAGAGATAGGTATAATGCTATCCTCCATATAAGATGGGGATAGGTATAAGGCTATCCTTCATATAAGATAGAGATAGGTATAATGCTATCCTCCATATAAGATAGAGATAGGCATAAGGCTATCCTTCATATAAGATAGGGATAGACATAAGGCTATCCTTCATATAAGATAGAGATAGGTATAAGGCTATTCTCCATATAAGATAGTGATAGGTATAAGGCTCCTTCATATAAGATAGAGAAAGGCATAAGGCTATCCTTCATATAAGATAGAGATAGGTATAAGGCTATCCTTCATATAAGATAGAGATAGGTATAAGGCTATCCTTCATATAAGATAGGGATAGGTATAAGGCTTTCCTTCATATAAGATAGGGATAGGTATAAGGCTATCCTTCATATAAGATAGAGATAGGCATAAGGCTATCCTTCATATAAGATAGAGATAGGTATAAGGCTATCCTTCATATAAGATAGAGATAGGTATAAGGCTCCTTCATATAAGATAGAGAAAGGCATAAGGCTATCCTTCATATAAGATAGGGATAGGTATAAGGCTTTCCTTCATATAAGATAGGGATAGGTATAAGGCTTTCCTTCATATAAGATAGAGATAGGTATAAGGCTTTCCTTCATTTAAGATAGGGATAGGTATAAGGCTATTCTCCATATAAGATAGGGATAGGTATAAGGCTATCCTTCATATAAGATAGAGATAGGTATAAGGCTCCTTCATATAAGATAGAGAAAGGCATAAGGCTATCCTTCATATAAGATAGAGATAGGTATAAGGCTATCCTTCATATAAGATAGAGATAGGTATAAGGCTATCCTTCATATAAGATAGGGATAGGTATAAGGCTTTCCTTCATATAAGATAGGGATAGGTATAAGGCTTTCCTTCATATAAGATAGAGATAGGTATAAGGCTTTCCTTCATTTAAGATAGGGATAGGTATAAGGCTATCCTTCATATAAGATAGAGATAGGCATAAGACTATCCTTCATATAAGATAGAGATAGGTATAAGGCTATCCTTCATATAAGATAGAGATAGATATAAGGCTATCCTTCATATAAGATAGAGATAGGTATAAGGCTATCCTTCATATAAGATAGGGATAGGCATAAGGCTACAAATCACAGCATGCCCAGACAGTAAATGGACATGCTGGGATTTGTAGTTTTACAACAGCTGAAGGCACCCCCTGGTTGGGAAACACTGACCCAGACTATGACCTCGCTTTCCCCCACTTTCATGAATATTGATGATTATTCGGATCGGGCCCCCCAGCCCAGTCGCTCCCTCCCTTTGGCCGGACCCCGCCGCAGCCCCTT
>NW_026610082.1:0-19106 GCF_029499605.1 Hyla sarda | reverse complement strand
AATGCATACCCCATCAGTGCAGCAATGCTTATTCAATACCGCCAGCAGATGGAGACACTGGGGGATAATTTTCTAAGGATTTATACTGATTTTTCCTGTCTGAATTTGTCGCACAGAAAGTTGCAGGCCAAATATGTGTGACATTTCTGCGACTTTAGCTTCTAGAGCATTTTTACAACATTATACATAGGTGCTGAATACATAAAAAGCGACTGTTCAGCGACAGACAAGTCGCATCGGCTGAAAGTAGGCCAGAATGTCAGTCCATGTTGGAGCAGGTTTAGATACAGTCTAAAGTATAGATCTCAAAGTCTGTGCACAGAATTTAGCAAGGGCCTCGCACCTTCTGATGCATCAGGTAGGTGCACAATAGCATAGCCTAACCCTCTGTACTTTGGTCTATATTGATGCGGGACATAGACAGCCAGCTGATGACCAATCCATTAGTGCAATGGATGGCTGGAAGCATTTGTCTTTGCCTTTGCAATACCACAGAAGCAATGCATGGTCAATGTACAGCAATGACACACCTGTGTGAACAGCCAGGAGACCCCCCCCCCCCCCATGTTATGTTACATAGTTACATAGTTAGTACGGTCGAAAAAAGACATATGTCCATCAAGTTCAACCAGGGAATTAAGGGGTAGGGGTGTGGCGCGATATTGGGGAAGGGATGAGATTTTATATTTCTTCATAAGCATTAATCTTATTTTGTCAATTAGGAACATTCAGCACCCACCCGCTATCAAGGCAGCTGCCTATCATGTCATGCCCTACCTGCACAGGTGTGCTGGCTACTCAAATGATCCAATTAAGGAGGCCATTTAGTCAGCAGCAGCAGAAGTCCTGTGCCTGGACGCTCCAACAGCGGCCAGACACAAGCAGAAGCAGAAGCAGCAGAAGCAGCAGCAGCACCACCTTTTGTTTTTTGGCTGCAGCAGCAGCAAGGCCCACAGGGCTGGCTAGCTGGCTAGCCAGCAAGCAGGTAGCAATGAAAGTAGGAATCTTTCTTTTTAACCCTGTAAGGGGGTGGTGCACTGTACCCGAAGATACTGCCATATCGGGTCAATGCATAGGGCGACGGAAGCAAGCTTCGAAATCGGCCCCCGTTCTCAAAAATCCATTTAATATATGGTCCCCAGATAGGGGACGTATCAGATATTAAACTGATAAGAACAGATTTTTTAAGTTAGCCCTCAGAACTCACTCAGAGTTCCAAGATCTTATTTGGAACTCAATTTTGTGTTCATCATCAGGTAACATGTTTTTATTTCTTTTCTTAAACACTAATGAAACAAAATAGAACATTTAAAAACAAAATAAGAAACAACATAAAATAGCAAAACCAAACATTACTTTCTAATTAAGCAAAACCAAATTAGAAGGTCATCCCCTTCCTCCATGCAAACACCATTAGAAAGTCTATCAGTCCTCGACTGATATTGCCATTTGCTATATCTTTCTTAACTTGAGACGCTAACCAGCCTGGAATTTTATACGTTTCAACAAAACGGTTCATGTCTGCCTTGAAAGAAAAATAGACTTTATCCCGAGCTTCTTCCTCCCGGTTCTTCAAGCCTATCTTTAGATCCATCATATCTTTGTCAAACGTTTTTCTTTCTGCTTCCGACAAATTTTCCAACAAACCACCAAGCACACCAAAATACTGCACTGGCACATACACTTCCTCCTCTCTCTTCTTCTTCTGCTCTGTAGGTCTTCTAGTTGGAACCTGCTCCACTTCTGGTTCTTTCACTTCAGCTGGTTCCTCTCTGCTTCTTTTTACAGCTTCCTTTTTCTCTGAATTTTTCTCAGACTTTTTCTTAGGACACGAGCCAAGCAGATGGCCCTCCTCACCACACAGATGGCATTTCCTTTTCTTTTGACAATTTTCCACGTCGTGACCCTCCTCTTGACACTTGAAACACCACAAAAACGTGCAATCCTCCTTTCTGTGACCGTACTGTTTACATTTGCGGCAAAAATCTTGCATGCCAGAAAAATACAGATCCCCGTTCACAGAACCAATTTTAAACCGTCCTGGGGGGATCACTAACTTGCCATCTGCCATTTTAAATTTCACATGGAACCTCCACTTGGTGGTCCATAGTCCATATTGATTAAATACCTTGCCTTTAGGCAGAACACTGTCACAGAATCGAGACAAAAAGGTAACGATATCCTCCTCCGAAGTATATGGGCTATACATCCTTATAGTCACCAATCGTTCTCTACGTGGGAAATGTGGAACTATCTCCACCCCTTCCAAAACCGGACATACCTTCTTTTGCTGCAATATGTTCCAAAATGACTCATAGTCCTCTTCAGAAGCCAGCACCACGTCGTAGTATCCACTTCTGGGAAACTCAAGCATGGATAGGATTTGCTCCCTCTTGACTTCCAGCAACTTAAACAGCACTTCTTCCACGACAAAGACAAGGCCTCTTTCCTTCTTCCGGACATCGAGCAGGGAAATACGAACTCCATTCCGAAGTCTCGCAAAAGGCGGCACGCCTTCCGAAGAAAAACCGCAATCTTCCTCCATGTCCATGATGTCCAGACACCTCCCCCACCGAAGTAGGTAGGTGGGGATCGCCTCCCGTTGTCTGGGGACTAAGCCGGCTCCCTGATAGCAGCAGGGGGGTGAAGTCCCTCCGTTAAGAAGGACGATCCCCCCAGGCAAAGGAGCCGGGTACCCCAGACACCCTCTGGCCAGACCAAGTGAGCAGAACTACACTTGATCTTAGCCAAAAGGCCGAGAAGCGATAACCGTGAAAGGGGCGGGCCCAACAAGGTGCCCTTCATGGGCACTATCACTGCTTGCTGTCAGGGAGGCTGCCAGACAATTTTCCATGCACACTCTGGGCTGGGGGGCAGTCAACCACCAGTACACACAGCAGAACCTAAACCCATACCATTATTGCTAAGCAGCAAGACAGGGGCCCATTGCACTCCCACGGGGCCTTTTTAAATGCAATCCATAACCCGGATTTGCCAGGAACCCTTCTTACTCCTCCTACTTGCATGTGACACTGGGCTTAGGATCTGCATAGGAAACACACACACAAGCACACACCTACCTTTGTTGCCTGCAGATGCCTCCTTGGCTGTCCCCAAACGGTATCAAACCAACACCCACGGGAAGCTGTAAGCATAGAGGACATGCCTGCACCCCATTGGACTTACCTGTGTGGGTTAAACCCGGGTTATGTGACAACCTATGGCGGTGATGGTTCTGCTCAGGCAGAGCAGTGCTGATGCTCCTCATAAAGCTGTCGCTGCTGTGAAGGTTCTAGGTGACATCACAAATCCCTATGGTTACATACACAACAAAGCTGGGTTGTTGTTGTTTACACTCTGCAAGGCCTGTGGAAGTGAGTGACATCATAGCACTGTAGTTCTGAGGGTTCTAGATGGATGCAACAATCTCCTGTTGCTTCTATGAAGGCCATAATAGACGACATCACCAAACAGCTCCATAGTCACATACACAGCAAAGGAGAGATGTTGTTTACACCTAGTGATGTCAGTGGTATTGAGTGACATCACAGCACAGTGCTAAGGCTCCTGGGCCTGGACACAGCAGCGGCTGCAATATCTCAACGGAGAATACGTTTATATATATGTGTGTGTGTGCGCGTATATATATATATATATATATATATATATATATATATATATATTCTCCGCCGAAATCACTTTTAAACCCATTTCCACCTTTTTTTCCCTTCTCTTCCTCTTACTTTTTTTTCACGTTTTTTTACGTTTTTCTCCTTTTCGCCTCTTTTCTGGGCGTATTATTCTTCTTTTTCTTCTTTTTTTTCGTCTAATGCATACCCCATCAGTGCAGCAATGCTTATTCAATACCGCCAGCAGATGGAGACACTGGGGGATAATTTTCTAAGGATTTATACTGATTTTTCCTGTCTGAATTTGTCGCACAGAAAGTTGCAGGCCAAATATGTGTGACATTTCTGCGACTTTAGCTTCTAGAGCATTTTTACAACATTATACATAGGTGCTGAATACATAAAAAGCGACTGTTCAGCGACAGACAAGTCGCATCGGCTGAAAGTAGGCCAGAATGTCAGTCCATGTTGGAGCAGGTTTAGATACAGTCTAAAGTATAGATCTCAAAGTCTGTGCACAGAATTTAGCAAGGGCCTCGCACCTTCTGATGCATCAGGTAGGTGCACAATAGCATAGCCTAACCCTCTGTACTTTGGTCTATATTGATGCGGGACATAGACAGCCAGCTGATGACCAATCCATTAGTGCAATGGATGGCTGGAAGCATTTGTCTTTGCCTTTGCAATACCACAGAAGCAATGCATGGTCAATGTACAGCAATGACACACCTGTGTGAACAGCCAGGAGACCCCCCCCCCCCCCCATGTTATGTTACATAGTTACATAGTTAGTACGGTCGAAAAAAGACATATGTCCATCAAGTTCAACCAGGGAATTAAGGGGTAGGGGTGTGGCGCGATATTGGGGAAGGGATGAGATTTTATATTTCTTCATAAGCATTAATCTTATTTTGTCAATTAGGAACATTCAGCACCCACCCGCTATCAAGGCAGCTGCCTATCATGTCATGCCCTACCTGCACAGGTGTGCTGGCTACTCAAATGATCCAATTAAGGAGGCCATTTAGTCAGCAGCAGCAGAAGTCCTGTGCCTGGACGCTCCAACAGCGGCCAGACACAAGCAGAAGCAGAAGCAGCAGAAGCAGCAGCAGCACCACCTTTTGTTTTTTGGCTGCAGCAGCAGCAAGGCCCACAGGGCTGGCTAGCTGGCTAGCCAGCAAGCAGGTAGCAATGAAAGTAGGAATCTTTCTTTTTAACCCTGTAAGGGGGTGGTGCACTGTACCCGAAGATACTGCCATATCGGGTCAATGCATAGGGCGACGGAAGCAAGCTTCGAAATCGGCCCCCGTTCTCAAAAATCCATTTAATATATGGTCCCCAGATAGGGGACGTATCAGATATTAAACTGATAAGAACAGATACTACACTTGATCTTAGCCAAAAGGCCGAGAAGCGATAACCGTGAAAGGGGTGGGCCCAACAAGGTGCCCTTCATGGGCACTATCACTGCTTGCTGTCAGGGAGGCTGCCAGACAATTTTCCATGCACACTCTGGGCTGGGGGGCAGTCAACCACCAGTACACACAGCAGAACCTAAACCCATACCATTATTGCTAAGCAGCAAGACAGGGGCCCATTGCACTCCCACGGGGCCTTTTTAAATGCAATCCATAACCCGGATTTGCCAGGAACCCTTCTTACTCCTCCTACTTGCATGTGACACTGGGCTTAGGATCTGCATAGGAAACACACACACAAGCACACACCTACCTTTGTTGCCTGCAGATGCCTCCTTGGCTGTCCCCAAACGGTATCAAACCAACACCCACGGGAAGCTGTAAGCATAGAGGACATGCCTGCACCCCATTGGACTTACCTGTGTGGGTTAAACCCGGGTTATTTGACAACCTATGGCGGTGATGGTTCTGCTCAGGCAGAGCAGTGCTGATGCTCCTCATAAAGCTGTCGCTGCTGTGAAGGTTCTAGGTGACATCACAAATCCCTATGGTTACATACACAACAAAGCTGGGTTGTTGTTGTTTACACTCTGCAAGGCCTGTGGAAGTGAGTGACATCATAGCACTGTAGTTCTGAGGGTTCTAGATGGATGCAACAATCTCCTGTTGCTTCTATGAAGGCCATAATAGACGACATCACCAAACAGCTCCATAGTCACATACACAGCAAAGGAGAGATGTTGTTTACACCTAGTGATGTCAGTGGTATTGAGTGACATCACAGCACAGTGCTAAGGCTCCTGGGCCTGGACACAGCAGCGGCTGCAATATCTCAACGGAGAATACGTTTATATATATGTGTGTGTGTGCGCGTATATATATATATATATATATATATATATATATATATATATATATATATATATATATATTTCTCCGCCGAAATCACTTTTAAACCCATTTCCACCTTTTTTTCCCTTCTCTTCCTCTTACTTTTTTTTCACGTTTTTTTACGTTTTTCTCCTTTTCGCCTCTTTTCTGGGCGTATTATTCTTCTTTTTCTTCTTTTTTTTCGTCTAATGCATACCCCATCAGTGCAGCAATGCTTATTCAATACCGCCAGCAGATGGAGACACTGGGGGATAATTTTCTAAGGATTTATACTGATTTTTCCTGTCTGAATTTGTCGCACAGAAAGTTGCAGGCCAAATATGTGTGACATTTCTGCGACTTTAGCTTCTAGAGCATTTTTACAACATTATACATAGGTGCTGAATACATAAAAAGCGACTGTTCAGCGACAGACAAGTCGCATCGGCTGAAAGTAGGCCAGAATGTCAGTCCATGTTGGAGCAGGTTTAGATACAGTCTAAAGTATAGATCTCAAAGTCTGTGCACAGAATTTAGCAAGGGCCTCGCACCTTCTGATGCATCAAGTAGGTGCACAATAGCATAGCCTAACCCTCTGTACTTTGGTCTATATTGATGCGGGACATAGACAGCCAGCTGATGACCAATCCATTAGTGCAATGGATGGCTGGAAGCATTTGTCTTTGCCTTTGCAATACCACAGAAGCAATGCATGGTCAATGTACAGCAATGACACACCTGTGTGAACAGCCAGGAGACCCCCCCCCCCCCCCATGTTATGTTACATAGTTACATAGTTAGTACGGTCGAAAAAAGACATATGTCCATCAAGTTCAACCAGGGAATTAAGGGGTAGGGGTGTGGCGCGATATTGGGGAAGGGATGAGATTTTATATTTCTTCATAAGCATTAATCTTATTTTGTCAATTAGGAACATTCAGCACCCACCCGCTATCAAGGCAGCTGCCTATCATGTCATGCCCTACCTGCACAGGTGTGCTGGCTACTCAAATGATCCAATTAAGGAGGCCATTTAGTCAGCAGCAGCAGAAGTCCTGTGCCTGGACGCTCCAACAGCGGCCAGACACAAGCAGAAGCAGAAGCAGCAGAAGCAGCAGCAGCACCACCTTTTGTTTTTTGGCTGCAGCAGCAGCAAGGCCCACAGGGCTGGCTAGCTGGCTAGCCAGCAAGCAGGTAGCAATGAAAGTAGGAATCTTTCTTTTTAACCCTGTAAGGGGGTGGTGCACTGTACCCGAAGATACTGCCATATCGGGTCAATGCATAGGGCGACGGAAGCAAGCTTCGAAATCGGCCCCCGTTCTCAAAAATCCATTTAATATATGGTCCCCAGATAGGGGACGTATCAGATATTAAACTGATAAGAACAGATACTACACTTGATCTTAGCCAAAAGGCCGAGAAGCGATAACCGTGAAAGGGGCGGGCCCAACAAGGTGCCCTTCATGGGCACTATCACTGCTTGCTGTCAGGGAGGCTGCCAGACAATTTTCCATGCACACTCTGGGCTGGGGGGCAGTCAACCACCAGTACACACAGCAGAACCTAAACCCATACCATTATTGCTAAGCAGCAAGACAGGGGCCCATTGCACTCCCACGGGGCCTTTTTAAATGCAATCCATAACCCGGATTTGCCAGGAACCCTTCTTACTCCTCCTACTTGCATGTGACACTGGGCTTAGGATCTGCATAGGAAACACACACACAAGCACACACCTACCTTTGTTGCCTGCAGATGCCTCCTTGGCTGTCCCCAAACGGTATCAAACCAACACCCACGGGAAGCTGTAAGCATAGAGGACATGCCTGCACCCCATTGGACTTACCTGTGTGGGTTAAACCCGGGTTATTTGACAACCTATGGCGGTGATGGTTCTGCTCAGGCAGAGCAGTGCTGATGCTCCTCATAAAGCTGTCGCTGCTGTGAAGGTTCTAGGTGACATCACAAATCCCTATGGTTACATACACAACAAAGCTGGGTTGTTGTTGTTTACACTCTGCAAGGCCTGTGGAAGTGAGTGACATCATAGCACTGTAGTTCTGAGGGTTCTAGATGGATGCAACAATCTCCTGTTGCTTCTATGAAGGCCATAATAGACGACATCACCAAACAGCTCCATAGTCACATACACAGCAAAGGAGAGATGTTGTTTACACCTAGTGATGTCAGTGGTATTGAGTGACATCACAGCACAGTGCTAAGGCTCCTGGGCCTGGACACAGCAGCGGCTGCAATATCTCAACGGAGAATACGTTTATATATATGTGTGTGTGTGCGCGTATATATATATATATATATATATATATATATATATATATATATTTCTCCGCCGAAATCACTTTTAAACCCATTTCCACCTTTTTTTCCCTTCTCTTCCTCTTACTTTTTTTTCACGTTTTTTTACGTTTTTCTCCTTTTCGCCTCTTTTCTGGGCGTATTATTCTTCTTTTTCTTCTTTTTTTCGTCTAATGCATACCCCATCAGTGCAGCAATGCTTATTCAATACCGCCAGCAGATGGAGACACTGGGGGATAATTTTCTAAGGATTTATACTGATTTTTCCTGTCTGAATTTGTCGCACAGAAAGTTGCAGGCCAAATATGTGTGACATTTCTGCGACTTTAGCTTCTAGAGCATTTTTACAACATTATACATAGGTGCTGAATACATAAAAAGCGACTGTTCAGCGACAGACAAGTCGCATCGGCTGAAAGTAGGCCAGAATGTCAGTCCATGTTGGAGCAGGTTTAGATACAGTCTAAAGTATAGATCTCAAAGTCTGTGCACAGAATTTAGCAAGGGCCTCGCACCTTCTGATGCATCAGGTAGGTGCACAATAGCATAGCCTAACCCTCTGTACTTTGGTCTATATTGATGCGGGACATAGACAGCCAGCTGATGACCAATCCATTAGTGCAATGGATGGCTGGAAGCATTTGTCTTTGCCTTTGCAATACCACAGAAGCAATGCATGGTCAATGTACAGCAATGACACACCTGTGTGAACAGCCAGGAGACCCCCCCCCCATGTTATGTTACATAGTTACATAGTTAGTACGGTCGAAAAAAGACATATGTCCATCAAGTTCAACCAGGGAATTAAGGGGTAGGGGTGTGGCGCGATATTGGGGAAGGGATGAGATTTTATATTTCTTCATAAGCATTAATCTTATTTTGTCAATTAGGAACATTCAGCACCCACCCGCTATCAAGGCAGCTGCCTATCATGTCATGCCCTACCTGCACAGGTGTGCTGGCTACTCAAATGATCCAATTAAGGAGGCCATTTAGTCAGCAGCAGCAGAAGTCCTGTGCCTGGACGCTCCAACAGCGGCCAGACACAAGCAGAAGCAGAAGCAGCAGAAGCAGCAGCAGCACCACCTTTTGTTTTTTGGCTGCAGCAGCAGCAAGGCCCACAGGGCTGGCTAGCTGGCTAGCCAGCAAGCAGGTAGCAATGAAAGTAGGAATCTTTCTTTTTAACCCTGTAAGGGGGTGGTGCACTGTACCCGAAGATACTGCCATATCGGGTCAATGCATAGGGCGACGGAAGCAAGCTTCGAAATCGGCCCCCGTTCTCAAAAATCCATTTAATATATGGTCCCCAGATAGGGGACGTATCAGATATTAAACTGATAAGAACAGATACTACACTTGATCTTAGCCAAAAGGCCGAGAAGCGATAACCGTGAAAGGGGCGGGCCCAACAAGGTGCCCTTCATGGGCACTATCACTGCTTGCTCTCAGGGAGGCTGCCAGACAATTTTCCATGCACACTCTGGGCTGGGGGGCAGTCAACCACCAGTACACACAGCAGAACCTAAACCCATACCATTATTGCTAAGCAGCAAGACAGGGGCCCATTGCACTCCCACGGGGCCTTTTTAAATGCAATCCATAACCCGGATTTGCCAGGAACCCTTCTTACTCCTCCTACTTGCATGTGACACTGGGCTTAGGATCTGCATAGGAAACACACACACAAGCACACACCTACCTTTGTTGCCTGCAGATGCCTCCTTGGCTGTCCCCAAACGGTATCAAACCAACACCCACGGGAAGCTGTAAGCATAGAGGACATGCCTGCACCCCATTGGACTTACCTGTGTGGGTTAAACCCGGGTTATTTGACAACCTATGGCGGTGATGGTTCTGCTCAGGCAGAGCAGTGCTGATGCTCCTCATAAAGCTGTCGCTGCTGTGAAGGTTCTAGGTGACATCACAAATCCCTATGGTTACATACACAACAAAGCTGGGTTGTTGTTGTTTACACTCTGCAAGGCCTGTGGAAGTGAGTGACATCATAGCACTGTAGTTCTGAGGGTTCTAGATGGATGCAACAATCTCCTGTTGCTTCTATGAAGGCCATAATAGACGACATCACCAAACAGCTCCATAGTCACATACACAGCAAAGGAGAGATGTTGTTTACACCTAGTGATGTCAGTGGTATTGAGTGACATCACAGCACAGTGCTAAGGCTCCTGGGCCTGGACACAGCAGCGGCTGCAATATCTCAACGGAGAATACGTTTATATATATGTGTGTGTGTGCGCGTATATATATATATATATATATATATATATATATATATATATATATTTCTCCGCCGAAATCACTTTTAAACCCATTTCCACCTTTTTTTCCCTTCTCTTCCTCTTACTTTTTTTTCACGTTTTTTTACGTTTTTCTCCTTTTCGCCTCTTTTCTGGGCGTATTATTCTTCTTTTTCTTCTTTTTTTTCGTCTAATGCATACCCCATCAGTGCAGCAATGCTTATTCAATACCGCCAGCAGATGGAGACACTGGGGGATAATTTTCTAAGGATTTATACTGATTTTTCCTGTCTGAATTTGTCGCACAGAAAGTTGCAGGCCAAATATGTGTGACATTTCTGCGACTTTAGCTTCTAGAGCATTTTTACAACATTATACATAGGTGCTGAATACATAAAAAGCGACTGTTCAGCGACAGACAAGTCGCATCGGCTGAAAGTAGGCCAGAATGTCAGTCCATGTTGGAGCAGGTTTAGATACAGTCTAAAGTATAGATCTCAAAGTCTGTGCACAGAATTTAGCAAGGGCCTCGCACCTTCTGATGCATCAGGTAGGTGCACAATAGCATAGCCTAACCCTCTGTACTTTGGTCTATATTGATGCGGGACATAGACAGCCAGCTGATGACCAATCCATTAGTGCAATGGATGGCTGGAAGCATTTGTCTTTGCCTTTGCAATACCACAGAAGCAATGCATGGTCAATGTACAGCAATGACACACCTGTGTGAACAGCCAGGAGACCCCCCCCCCCCATGTTATGTTACATAGTTACATAGTTAGTACGGTCGAAAAAAGACATATGTCCATCAAGTTCAACCAGGGAATTAAGGGGTAGGGGTGTGGCGCGATATTGGGGAAGGGATGAGATTTTATATTTCTTCATAAGCATTAATCTTATTTTGTCAATTAGGAACATTCAGCACCCACCCGCTATCAAGGCAGCTGCCTATCATGTCATGCCCTACCTGCACAGGTGTGCTGGCTACTCAAATGATCCAATTAAGGAGGCCATTTAGTCAGCAGCAGCAGAAGTCCTGTGCCTGGACGCTCCAACAGCGGCCAGACACAAGCAGAAGCAGAAGCAGCAGAAGCAGCAGCAGCACCACCTTTTGTTTTTTGGCTGCAGCAGCAGCAAGGCCCACAGGGCTGGCTAGCTGGCTAGCCAGCAAGCAGGTAGCAATGAAAGTAGGAATCTTTCTTTTTAACCCTGTAAGGGGGTGGTGCACTGTACCCGAAGATACTGCCATATCGGGTCAATGCATAGGGCGACGGAAGCAAGCTTCGAAATCGGCCCCCGTTCTCAAAAATCCATTTAATATATGGTCCCCAGATAGGGGACGTATCAGATATTAAACTGATAAGAACAGATTTTTTAAGTTAGCCCTCAGAACTCACTCAGAGTTCCAAGATCTTATTTGGAACTCAATTTTGTGTTCATCATCAGGTAACATGTTTTTATTTCTTTTCTTAAACACTAATGAAACAAAATAGAACATTTAAAAACAAAATAAGAAACAACATAAAATAGCAAAACCAAACATTACTTTCTAATTAAGCAAAACCAAATTAGAAGGTCATCCCCTTCCTCCATGCAAACACCATTAGAAAGTCTATCAGTCCTCGACTGATATTGCCATTTGCTATATCTTTCTTAACTTGAGACGCTAACCAGCCTGGAATTTTATACGTTTCAACAAAACGGTTCATGTCTGCCTTGAAAGAAAAATAGACTTTATCCCGAGCTTCTTCCTCCCGGTTCTTCAAGCCTATCTTTAGATCCATCATATCTTTGTCAAACGTTTTTCTTTCTGCTTCCGACAAATTTTCCAACAAACCACCAAGCACACCAAAATACTGCACTGGCACATACACTTCCTCCTCTCTCTTCTTCTTCTGCTCTGTAGGTCTTCTAGTTGGAACCTGCTCCACTTCTGGTTCTTTCACTTCAGCTGGTTCCTCTCTGCTTCTTTTTACAGCTTCCTTTTTCTCTGAATTTTTCTCAGACTTTTTCTTAGGACACGAGCCAAGCAGATGGCCCTCCTCACCACACAGATGGCATTTCCTTTTCTTTTGACAATTTTCCACGTCGTGACCCTCCTCTTGACACTTGAAACACCACAAAAACGTGCAATCCTCCTTTCTGTGACCGTACTGTTTACATTTGCGGCAAAAATCTTGCATGCCAGAAAAATACAGATCCCCGTTCACAGAACCAATTTTAAACCGTCCTGGGGGGATCACTAACTTGCCATCTGCCATTTTAAATTTCACATGGAACCTCCACTTGGTGGTCCATAGTCCATATTGATTAAATACCTTGCCTTTAGGCAGAACACTGTCACAGAATCGAGACAAAAAGGTAACGATATCCTCCTCCGAAGTATATGGGCTATACATCCTTATAGTCACCAATCGTTCTCTACGTGGGAAATGTGGAACTATCTCCACCCCTTCCAAAACCGGACATACCTTCTTTTGCTGCAATATGTTCCAAAATGACTCATAGTCCTCTTCAGAAGCCAGCACCACGTCGTAGTATCCACTTCTGGGAAACTCAAGCATGGATAGGATTTGCTCCCTCTTGACTTCCAGCAACTTAAACAGCACTTCTTCCACGACAAAGACAAGGCCTCTTTCCTTCTTCCGGACATCGAGCAGGGAAATACGAACTCCATTCCGAAGTCTCGCAAAAGGCGGCACGCCTTCCGAAGAAAAACCGCAATCTTCCTCCATGTCCATGATGTCCAGACACCTCCCCCACCGAAGTAGGTAGGTGGGGATCGCCTCCCGTTGTCTGGGGACTAAGCCGGCTCCCTGATAGCAGCAGGGGGGTGAAGTCCCTCCGTTAAGAAGGACGATCCCCCCAGGCAAAGGAGCCGGGTACCCCAGACACCCTCTGGCCAGACCAAGTGAGCAGAACTACACTTGATCTTAGCCAAAAGGCCGAGAAGCGATAACCGTGAAAGGGGCGGGCCCAACAAGGTGCCCTTCATGGGCACTATCACTGCTTGCTGTCAGGGAGGCTGCCAGACAATTTTCCATGCACACTCTGGGCTGGGGGGCAGTCAACCACCAGTACACACAGCAGAACCTAAACCCATACCATTATTGCTAAGCAGCAAGACAGGGGCCCATTGCACTCCCACGGGGCCTTTTTAAATGCAATCCATAACCCGGATTTGCCAGGAACCCTTCTTACTCCTCCTACTTGCATGTGACACTGGGCTTAGGATCTGCATAGGAAACACACACACAAGCACACACCTACCTTTGTTGCCTGCAGATGCCTCCTTGGCTGTCCCCAAACGGTATCAAACCAACACCCACGGGAAGCTGTAAGCATAGAGGACATGCCTGCACCCCATTGGACTTACCTGTGTGGGTTAAACCCGGGTTATGTGACAACCTATGGCGGTGATGGTTCTGCTCAGGCAGAGCAGTGCTGATGCTCCTCATAAAGCTGTCGCTGCTGTGAAGGTTCTAGGTGACATCACAAATCCCTATGGTTACATACACAACAAAGCTGGGTTGTTGTTGTTTACACTCTGCAAGGCCTGTGGAAGTGAGTGACATCATAGCACTGTAGTTCTGAGGGTTCTAGATGGATGCAACAATCTCCTGTTGCTTCTATGAAGGCCATAATAGACGACATCACCAAACAGCTCCATAGTCACATACACAGCAAAGGAGAGATGTTGTTTACACCTAGTGATGTCAGTGGTATTGAGTGACATCACAGCACAGTGCTAAGGCTCCTGGGCCTGGACACAGCAGCGGCTGCAATATCTCAACGGAGAATACGTTTATATATATGTGTGTGTGTGCGCGTATATATATATATATATATATATATATATATATATATATATATATTTCTCCGCCGAAATCACTTTTAAACCCATTTCCACCTTTTTTTCCCTTCTCTTCCTCTTACTTTTTTTTCACGTTTTTTTACGTTTTTCTCCTTTTCGCCTCTTTTCTGGGCGTATTATTCTTCTTTTTCTTCTTTTTTTTCGTCTAATGCATACCCCATCAGTGCAGCAATGCTTATTCAATACCGCCAGCAGATGGAGACACTGGGGGATAATTTTCTAAGGATTTATACTGATTTTTCCTGTCTGAATTTGTCGCACAGAAAGTTGCAGGCCAAATATGTGTGACATTTCTGCGACTTTAGCTTCTAGAGCATTTTTACAACATTATACATAGGTGCTGAATACATAAAAAGCGACTGTTCAGCGACAGACAAGTCGCATCGGCTGAAAGTAGGCCAGAATGTCAGTCCATGTTGGAGCAGGTTTAGATACAGTCTAAAGTATAGATCTCAAAGTCTGTGCACAGAATTTAGCAAGGGCCTCGCACCTTCTGATGCATCAGGTAGGTGCACAATAGCATAGCCTAACCCTCTGTACTTTGGTCTATATTGATGCGGGACATAGACAGCCAGCTGATGACCAATCCATTAGTGCAATGGATGGCTGGAAGCATTTGTCTTTGCCTTTGCAATACCACAGAAGCAATGCATGGTCAATGTACAGCAATGACACACCTGTGTGAACAGCCAGGAGACCCCCCCCCCCCCCCATGTTATGTTACATAGTTACATAGTTAGTACGGTCGAAAAAAGACATATGTCCATCAAGTTCAACCAGGGAATTAAGGGGTAGGGGTGTGGCGCGATATTGGGGAAGGGATGAGATTTTATATTTCTTCATAAGCATTAATCTTATTTTGTCAATTAGGAACATTCAGCACCCACCCGCTATCAAGGCAGCTGCCTATCATGTCATGCCCTACCTGCACAGGTGTGCTGGCTACTCAAATGATCCAATTAAGGAGGCCATTTAGTCAGCAGCAGCAGAAGTCCTGTGCCTGGACGCTCCAACAGCGGCCAGACACAAGCAGAAGCAGAAGCAGCAGAAGCAGCAGCAGCACCACCTTTTGTTTTTTGGCTGCAGCAGCAGCAAGGCCCACAGGGCTGGCTAGCTGGCTAGCCAGCAAGCAGGTAGCAATGAAAGTAGGAATCTTTCTTTTTAACCCTGTAAGGGGGTGGTGCACTGTACCCGAAGATACTGCCATATCGGGTCAATGCATAGGGCGACGGAAGCAAGCTTCGAAATCGGCCCCCGTTCTCAAAAATCCATTTAATATATGGTCCCCAGATAGGGGACGTATCAGATATTAAACTGATAAGAACAGATACTACACTTGATCTTAGCCAAAAGGCCGAGAAGCGATAACCGTGAAAGGGGTGGGCCCAACAAGGTGCCCTTCATGGGCACTATCACTGCTTGCTGTCAGGGAGGCTGCCAGACAATTTTCCATGCACACTCTGGGCTGGGGGGCAGTCAACCACCAGTACACACAGCAGAACCTAAACCCATACCATTATTGCTAAGCAGCAAGACAGGGGCCCATTGCACTCCCACGGGGCCTTTTTAAATGCAATCCATAACCCGGATTTGCCAGGAACCCTTCTTACTCCTCCTACTTGCATGTGACACTGGGCTTAGGATCTGCATAGGAAACACACACACAAGCACACACCTACCTTTGTTGCCTGCAGATGCCTCCTTGGCTGTCCCCAAACGGTATCAAACCAACACCCACGGGAAGCTGTAAGCATAGAGGACATGCCTGCACCCCATTGGACTTACCTGTGTGGGTTAAACCCGGGTTATTTGACAACCTATGGCGGTGATGGTTCTGCTCAGGCAGAGCAGTGCTGATGCTCCTCATAAAGCTGTCGCTGCTGTGAAGGTTCTAGGTGACATCACAAATCCCTATGGTTACATACACAACAAAGCTGGGTTGTTGTTGTTTACACTCTGCAAGGCCTGTGGAAGTGAGTGACATCATAGCACTGTAGTTCTGAGGGTTCTAGATGGATGCAACAATCTCCTGTTGCTTCTATGAAGGCCATAATAGACGACATCACCAAACAGCTCCATAGTCACATACACAGCAAAGGAGAGATGTTGTTTACACCTAGTGATGTCAGTGGTATTGAGTGACATCACAGCACAGTGCTAAGGCTCCTGGGCCTGGACACAGCAGCGGCTGCAATATCTCAACGGAGAATACGTTTATATATATGTGTGTGTGTGCGCGTATATATATATATATATATATATATATATATATATATATATATATATTTCTCCGCCGAAATCACTTTTAAACCCATTTCCACCTTTTTTTCCCTTCTCTTCCTCTTACTTTTTTTTCACGTTTTTTTACGTTTTTCTCCTTTTCGCCTCTTTTCTGGGCGTATTATTCTTCTTTTTCTTCTTTTTTTTCGTCTAATGCATACCCCATCAGTGCAGCAATGCTTATTCAATACCGCCAGCAGATGGAGACACTGGGGGATAATTTTCTAAGGATTTATACTGATTTTTCCTGTCTGAATTTGTCGCACAGAAAGTTGCAGGCCAAATATGTGTGACATTTCTGCGACTTTAGCTTCTAGAGCATTTTTACAACATTATACATAGGTGCTGAATACATAAAAAGCGACTGTTCAGCGACAGACAAGTCGCATCGGCTGAAAGTAGGCCAGAATGTCAGTCCATGTTGGAGCAGGTTTAGATACAGTCTAAAGTATAGATCTCAAAGTCTGTGCACAGAATTTAGCAAGGGCCTCGCACCTTCTGATGCATCAGGTAGGTGCACAATAGCATAGCCTAACCCTCTGTACTTTGGTCTATATTGATGCGGGACATAGACAGCCAGCTGATGACCAATCCATTAGTGCAATGGATGGCTGGAAGCATTTGTCTTTGCCTTTGCAATACCACAGAAGCAATGCATGGTCAATGTACAGCAATGACACACCTGTGTGAACAGCCAGGAGACCCCCCCCCCCCCCCCATGTTATGTTACATAGTTACATAGTTAGTACGGTCGAAAAAAGACATATGTCCATCAAGTTCAACCAGGGAATTAAGGGGTAGGGGTGTGGCGCGATATTGGGGAAGGGATGAGATTTTATATTTCTTCATAAGCATTAATCTTATTTTGTCAATTAGGAACATTCAGCACCCACCCGCTATCAAGGCAGCTGCCTATCATGTCATGCCCTACCTGCACAGGTGTGCTGGCTACTCAAATGATCCAATTAAGGAGGCCATTTAGTCAGCAGCAGCAGAAGTCCTGTGCCTGGACGCTCCAACAGCGGCCAGACACAAGCAGAAGCAGAAGCAGCAGAAGCAGCAGCAGCACCACCTTTTGTTTTTTGGCTGCAGCAGCAGCAAGGCCCACAGGGCTGGCTAGCTGGCTAGCCAGCAAGCAGGTAGCAATGAAAGTAGGAATCTTTCTTTTTAACCCTGTAAGGGGGTGGTGCACTGTACCCGAAGATACTGCCATATCGGGTCAATGCATAGGGCGACGGAAGCAAGCTTCGAAATCGGCCCCCGTTCTCAAAAATCCATTTAATATATGGTCCCCAGATAGGGGACGTATCAGATATTAAACTGATAAGAACAGATAAGGTTTCAACAAAATTTTATTGAATAAATAAGAAACCATACAAAATTTAAAATGCAAAATAATAAAAGGTTCACAAAAGTTTTAAAATACAAATAATAAAACCAGTAATAAAAGGAGAAAAAATAAAAATGGCAGGATAAAACATTATACAAATGTCATAAAAACTGATTATACTGTTATTTCGTTCCATAGAGGCAGACACCACATGGATGCTGCCTCGCTGGCCCCCAACTGTTTCTTGTCTCTTAGGTAATAGATGTACATCTCACTCAGGGCCAGCTTTATACAGTTTTTAACATCAATAAAATCATGTTTAAAAAGTAAGATGTTCCTAACTTTCCAGATGGCATTTTTAAAACAATTAATAATCATCCAGCAGATCATCTGCTGTTTAAAATTGGGGCAGTTAAAAAGACCGTAAAAGACACATTCGTGATTAAAATCTTTTAGGCCGCAGGCCCACTTCAAAAGTGGGCCTACCTTCCTCCAAAGCTCCCGTGCAAAAGGGCAGTTCCAAAATATGTGCAGCACCGTTTCGTCCACTCCGCAGCCATCTCTCGGGCACTTGGCTCTCGCCACCAGTCCTCGCCTGTGCTGAAACTCACGAGTAGGGAGGCACTGGTGGACGATTGCCCAGGCAAGATCCCTGTGTACATTCGCCAGAAACTTCCCGTACACGTTCCGCCATACCTTTTTGGATCTTGCCTGTGTGAAATTGGACACTGCCAGGGTAACCTCACTCCGCCTGAGGACCTTTGATACCTTTCTCTGGTCCCCCAGTATGTCAGGCTCCAAATCTTGGAGACCTAGGAGCCTGACTGTCTTTTCCAACACCACATAATGTTTTGGGGGACACAGAAGCACCGGAGCGTTCAGAGGGATGCGCAACCATCTTTTAAAAACCATGCCCGCAGCGTACCTTAAAAAGCAGCTAAAAATGCCATCGGATTTAATAATTTTAAAACAGAAACAGAAATACTTTATGTAAAAGAAAGTAAAAAGGTTAGGAACATCTTTCCCGCCATTATCTTTACTTTTGTACATAAAATCACGCTTTAATTTCTCCATTTTTGAACCCCATAAAAAAGTAAAAACAATTCTAGTTACTTTTTTAATGTATAAAAT
>NW_026610081.1:0-19111 GCF_029499605.1 Hyla sarda | reverse complement strand
TGAACCCTGTGCATTTCTGCTTTCCTGTATGAACCCCGTGCATTTCTGCTTCCCCGTATGAACCCCATGGATTTCTGCTTCCCTGTATGAACCCTGTGCATTTCTGCTTCCGTGTATGAGCCCCGTGCATCTCTGCTCCTCTGTATAAACCCCATGCATCTCTTCTTTCCTGTATGAACCCCGTGCATCTCTGCTTCCCTGTATGAACACCATGAATTTCTGCTTCCCTATATGAATCCAGTGCATTTCTGCTTCCCTGTATGAACCCTGTCCATTTCTGCTTCCCTGTATAAACCCCATGCATTTCTGCTTCCCTGTATGAACCCCGTGCATTTCAATGGCCCTGTATGAACCCCGTGCATTTCTGCTTCCCTGTATTAACCCCATACATTTCTGCTTCCCTGTATGAACCCCGTGCATCCCTGCTTCCCTGTATGAACCCTGTGCATTTCTGCTTCCCTGTATGAACCCCGTGCATCTCTGCTTCCCTGTATGAACCCTGTGCATTTCTGCTTCACTGTATGAACCCCGTGCATTTCTGCTTCCCTGTATGAACCCCGTGCATCTCTGCTCCTCTGTATAAACCCCATGCATCTCTTCTTCCCTGTATGAACCCTGTGCCTTTCTGCTTCCCTGTATGAACCCCGTGAATTTCTGCTTCCCTGTATGAACCCTGTGCATCTCTGCTTACCTGTATGAACCCCGTGCATCCCTGCTTCCCTGTATCAACCCCGTGCATCTCTGCTTCCCTGTATGAACCCCGTGCATTTTTGCTCCCCTGTATGAACCCTGTGCATCTCTGCTTACCTGTATGAACCCCGTGCATCTCTGCTTCCCTGTATCAACCCCATGCATCTCTGCTTCCCTGTATAAACCCCGTGCATTTTTGCTCCCCTGTATAAACCCCGTGCATCTCTGCTTACCTGTATGAACCCCGTGCATCTCTGCTTCCCTGTATCAACCCCATGCATCTCTGCTTCCCTGTATGAACCCTGTGCATTTCTGCTCCCCTGTATGAACCCCGTGCATTTCTGCTTCCCTGTATGAATCCTGTGCATTTCTGCTCCCCTGTATGAACCCCGTGCATTTCTGCTTCCCTTTACGAACCCAGTGCATTTCTACATCCCTGTATGAACCCCGTGCATTACTGCTTCCCTGTATGAACCCCATGCATTTCTGCTTCCCTGTATGAACCCCGTGCATTTCTGCTTCCCTGTATGAACCCCATGCATTTCTGCTCCCCTGTATAAACCCTGTGCATTTCTGCTTCTCTGTATTGACTCTATGCATTTCTACATCCCTGTGTCAACCCCGTGCATTTCTGCTTCCCTGAATGAATGCTGACATAGAAATGCACAGGGTTCATACAGTGATGTTCATGTCCATTACAAACCACATGCATTTCTATGTCCTCTTCATGGGGCTAATGAACACCCCATGAAAAAACAGAAACCAGCCCATATAGTTTGTCCTCCCCTTACAGTCCGAGGAAACCTGCGATATACACAGCACACTAATATAACTAAGCCCTGGTTGGGATAACACCCCTGAGGAAGTCACCTCAAGGTGACGATACCCAAGAAAAAGGCAGGAGGACACCCGTTAGTGAAACCCATTATTACTGCCTTTTTCTTGCATTTTCCCAGCCCTGTGTCCAGGACTGTCTCTATCCTCTTATCAGGTCAGGTTGTATATCTACATATTGTACATTGACAGTAGGGCTGTGGTTAGTTTATTATCACTTATAACTCTAATACAGTATTTTTTTGTTACCTAAGTACAAAGGCAGGATTGTACACTTATTTAAACGGGTGTTCTGGGTGGGGTCTGCTGGGCTCCCCCTGTTGTGGGTGGGCATGTGTCATTCAGGAGTCCTGCCCCGCCCCCTCCCCTTTCACACATAGAAATCATCCCCAGCTTGTGATGTCCCTCCCCCCCTTATCCCCAGTCCGTGCATTATGTCCCCTTCACACATAGAAATCATCCCCAGCCTGTGATGTCCCCCCCCCCCTTATCCCCAGTCCGTGCAATATGTCCCCTTCACACATAGAAATCATCCCCAGTCTGTGATGTCCCCCCCCTTATCCCCAGTCTGTGCAGTATGTCCCCTTCACACATAGAAATCATCCCCAGTATGTGATGTCCCCCCCCTTATCCCCAGTCCGTGCAGTATGTCCCCCTTCACACATAGAAATCATCCCCAGTCTGTGATGTCCCCCCCCCTTATCCCCAGTCCGTGCAGTATGTCCCCTTCACACATAGAAATCATCCCCAGTCTGTGATGTCCCCCCCCTTATCCCCAGTCTGTGCAGTATGTCCCCTTCACACATAGAAATCATCCCCAGTATGTGATGTCCCCCCCCTTATCCCCAGTCCGTGCAGTATGTCCCCTTCACACATAGAAATCATCCCCAGTATGTGATGTCCCCCCCTTATCCCCAGTCCGTGCAGTATGTCCCCTTCACACATAGAAATCATCCCCAGTCTGTAATGTCCCCCCCCCTTATCACCAGTCCGTGCAGTATGTCCCCTTCAAACATAGAAATCATCCAGTCTGTGATGTCCCCCCCCCCCCCTTGTCCCCAGTTCGTGCAGTATATCCCCTTCACACATAGAAATCATCCCCAGTCTGTGATGGCCCCCCCCCTTTATCCCCAGCCTGTGCAGTATATCCCCCTTCACACATAGAAATCATCCCCAGTCTGTGATGTCCCCCCCCCCTTATCCCCAGTCCGTGCAGTATGTCCCCTTCACACATAGAAATCATCCCCAGTCTGTGATGTCCCCCCCCCCTTATCCCCAGTCCGTGCAGTATGTCCCCTTCACACATAGAAATCATCCAGTCTGTGATGTCCCCCCCCCCCCTTGTCCCCAGTCCGTGCAGTATATCCCCTTCACACATAGAAATCATCCCCAGTCTGTGATGGCCCCCCCCCCTTATCCCCAGCCCGTGCAGTATGTCCCCCTTCACGCATAGAAATCTTCCCCAATCTGTGATGCCCCCCCCCTTATCCCCAGCCCGTGCAGTATGTCCCCCTTCCCATATAGAAATCATCCCCAGTCTGTGATGTCTCCCCCCCTTATCCCCAGTCTGTGCAGTATGTCCCCTTCACACATAGAAATCATCCCCATTCTGTGATGTCCCCCCCTTATCCCCAGCCTGTGCAGTATGTCCCCTTCACACATAGAAATCATCCCCAGTCTGTTATGTCCCCCCCTTATCCCCAGCCCGTGCAGTATGTCCCCTTCACACATAGAAATCATCCCCAGTCTGTGATGTCCCCCCCTTATCCCCAGCCCGTGCAGTATGTCCCCCTTCACACATAGAAATCATCCCTAGTCTGTGATGTCCTCCCCTTATCACCAGCCCGTGCAGTATGTCCCCTTCACACATAGAAATCATCCCCAGTCTGTGATGTCCCCCTCCCTTATCCCCAGCCCATGCAGTATGTCCCCCTTCACACATAGAAATCATCCCTAGTCTGTGATGTCCCCCCTTATCACCAGCCCGTGCAGTATGTCCCCCTTCACACATAGAAATCATCCCCAGTCTGTGATGTCCCCCCCTTATCCCCAGCCCGTGCAGTATGTCCCCCTTCACACATAGAAATCATCCCCAGTCTGTGATGTCCCCCCCCCTTATCCCCAGACCGTGCAGTATGTCCCCCTTCACACATAGAAATCATCCCCAGTCTGTGATGTCCCCCCCCCCTTAACCCCAGTCCATTCAGTATGTCCCCTTCACACATAGAAATCATCCTCAGTCTGTGATGTCCCCCCCCCCTTTATCCTCAGCCCTTGCAGTATGTCCCCCTTCACACATAGAAATTATCCCCGGTCTGTGATGTCCCCCCCCCCCCCCATCCCCAGTCCGTGCAGTATGTCCCTTTCACACATAGAAATCATCCCCAGTCTGTGATGCCCCCCCCCCCTTATCCCCAACCTGTGCAGTATGTCCCCCTTCACACAAATAAATCTTCCCCAATCTGTGATGTCCCCCCCTTATCCCCAGCCCGTGCAGTATGTCCCCTTCACACATAGAAATCATCCCCAGTCTGTGATGTCCCCCCCTTATCCCCAGCCCGTGCAGTATGTCCCCCTTCACACATAGAAATCATCCCCATGATAACATTCCTGAATAATATCTTTTCCAAACTGGAAACGTTACTTCCAACAACATTGATAATTGGAGGGGACTTTAACATCCCATTCTCGAGTACA
The DNA here is from genome assembly GCF_029499605.1 of Hyla sarda. NCBI lineage: Eukaryota > Metazoa > Chordata > Amphibia > Anura > Hylidae > Hyla > Hyla sarda. The sequence goes on along the minus strand of NW_026610081.1, from coordinate 14,890 downwards.
ACCGATAGACATTCAGTACTACATAACACACCTTCCTCAGCAGTAATACGACTTTCCACTGCCTTCCGGAAACTTGTGAGAAAATACCATCTTTTTGACCTCTATAGGATAAGTAATCCCAATAGCAGAGAGTTTACATTCTTCTCACATCCTCATTCCACCCACTCTAGAATAGACACCTTCTTTGGGAATCTTTTAGGCCTCAAATTAGTTGACAATGTTAAAATACTCCCTATAACATGGTCAGACCATGCTCCAGTGATAATGGAATTAAAATCAACTACAACGCCTAGAAAAACCTGCCATTGGAGACTGAATGAATTGTTAATAAAGAAATTAGAATATAGAGATTCCATTGGAGGGTGTCTTAAAGATTACTTTGAAAGGAATGAGGGTAGTGTTACAAACAGTCATACCCTATGGGAGGCACATAAGGCGGTCATAAGGGGACACTGTATTTCGCTGTCTTCTCGGCTGAAAAAGAATTCTGCGTCTCTTACGAATGAGCTAAAAAAGAAACTAAAAAAACTGGAGGATGGAATGGTCTTATACCCCTCCTTGAGAAGGTTAAAACAGATTGTGCTCATGCGAAATCAGTTGAAGGACGGTGAAATCGCCCAGGTGGAGAAAATGCTAACTTATACTAGACATACATATTACAGTAAAGCGAATAAACCTCATACCCTATTGGCCGCACAGCTAAACTCACAAAAGACACAATCAAATCCTTTTGCTATAAAAAATTCCCAGGGACAATTGCACTATGATCCAACACAAATTGCCAATATTTTTCAGGAATATTATTCTAATTTATACAATTTACCTTCCCAACTACCCTCAGATCACACCACCAGAGATTCTATATTAAAAAAGTACCTTGATTCTTGTAAGCTCCCTAAAATGACTATATCGGATTTGACCAATCTAAACAGAGAATTTTCTCAGGAAGAAATAATAGATACTATTAAAGAACTACCAAATGGCAAGTCTCCTGGCCCAGATGGCCTTCCATACTCTTATTATAAAACTTTTTCTGAAATCTTACTTCCACATATGATCTCCCTTTTCAACTCCTTCTTAGGTGAAACTCCCATTCCGTCAAATATGTTAGAATCTTACATCACAGTCATTCCGAAATCCGGTAAGGATCCTTCGGAATGTGCTAGTTATAGACCAATTTCACTATTGAATTCGGACTTGAAGTTATTTACAAAAATACTGGCCAACAGACTTAGCTTAATTCTTCCGAAATTAATAGATAAAGACCAAGTAGGTTTCACCTTAAATAGACAAGCTGGAGATAACACTAGACGCACGGTCGATCTCATTGAGGTAATAAATAGGACTAAGTCCTCTGGACTTGTGTTAAGTTTAGACGCGGAAAAAGCGTTTGATCGCTTAAGTTGGCCTTTTATGGAATCTACCTTGCGAGCTTTTGGAGTCTCGGGACCGTTTATGACAGCGATTTCACACCTATACTCATCCCCAACGGCACGAGTTAGACTCCATCACGCCACATCTCAAAAAATAAAAATTCATAATGGGACAAGACAGGGATGTCCTCTGTCCCCATTATTATTTGTGCTATGTATAGAACCATTAGCGGCCCTTGTCCGCGCAAATCCTGATGTTAAGGGGATAGTGGTAAAACATAGAGAATATAAGATAGCGCTATTTGCTGATGACGTATTGTTAACCATCTCTACTCCCCTGACCTCACTACCTTCCCTCCACTCCCTTATCCACACTTATAGCCGTATGTCAGGATATAAGATAAATGAAGGTAAAACAGAAGCCTTACCCATTAACATACCTGACACCCAACTTTCTCTTCTTAAACTAAATTATCCGTATAGATGGCAGGATAACGCTATTACCTATTTAGGTGTACGCATTACCTCTAAATACTCTGCCCTTTACAAACATAACTTTCCTCAATTCTTTAAAGACATCAAATCCCAGATGGAAAAATGGTCTGGTCTCCCGATATCCCTTATTGGCAGGATTGCAGCAGTCAAAATGTCAGTATTGCCCAGATTCCTTTATTTATTGGAAACTTTGCCAGTATTAATACCTAGGGGAGCATTAAGGGGCTTTCAATCATCCATCCTCAGGTTTGTTTGGAGGGGGGGACGCCACAGGGTGGCGTTGTCTGTCTTGACGGCCAAAAAGAACTATGGAGGACTAGCACTGCCAGACGTCTTTGACTATTATTATTCAGTTCACCTTAAAAATATTCCATCATGGTCACAATTTCGGGCATATAATAAATGGACGGACATAGAGAAGCTGTGGTCGGCCCCGGTCCATTTATGTGCTTTGATATGGGACTCAAACTATCAGGTCAATCTAAAACACTTACTTGGCCCGATGAGAACCACATTAAAAATATGGGAAACTGTCAGGACTAAATATTCATTAATATCCCCCAACTCCCTTCTAACTCCCTTTATTTTTAATCCCTCTATCCCTGATAGTAATGATCTAGATATCATTTCCCCCTGGGTAGAGGCAGGGTTGTTTCACTTTGCAGATCTAGTGGACCCGATGAAAAGAACATTCCTAACCTTTCAAGCCCTTAGTGACAAGTTTAATCTCCCTAATGACACACAAAACTTTCTCCAAACCGTCACTTCACATGCAGGGTTAGGCTCACCTGAAGCTGCTTTCCCTAAACCAACATCCTTTGAGTTGTTGTGTAGGGGTGAGACCACCACGAGAGGTTTGATATCCTCCATTTACAATATTTTACATTCTTTCATATATCAAGATGATTGGAAACACCCCTACATGACAAAATGGGAAGAATATTTAGGCTATGAAATTCCAAGAGCCACATGGCAAACTATATGGGATAGAGCAGCGAAATCTTCTTCCTGCGTAATACATAAAGAAAATCAATACAAAATTCTCTTTCAGTGGTATCACACACCGGAAGTATTAAACAAACTTTATCCACAAAATAATTCTAGTTGCTGGAGGTGTAGTATGGAGTTAGGTACACTACCACACATATTTTGGGATTGTCCCTCCCTGCGTCATTTTTGGTTGGAAGTGCAGTCTTTAATAGGGAAGATACTGAAACTGAAGATACATCTGAACCCAATCAATTATCTCTTAAATGTGCCCCCCCCTGGTATTAGAAAAAATAAACTCAGATTATTCCATTCCATACTCACGGCTGCAAAGTGTTTGATAGCCAAAGAATGGAAAAAACCTACCCCTCCATCCGTACAAGCCCTAACCAATAGGATTCTGGAAGTTAGGCGGATGGAATATCTCTCTGCAATGACAGAAAACAGGCTTTCTCATTTCTACGAAACTTGGAAGGAATGGGATGAATATATAGAAGACGATAACCAACACTGAATGGAGGAGAGTCGGAAGAGGTCGCATAGGCATGGACCTATTCTATAGTTCACATCTTGGTCAAACAGGTACTTTATTTTTATTATTTTTATCTTTTATTTTATTTATTTTTTTCTCTTTCTTTTCCTTCTTCTTTCCATTTTCTTTATTCCGTTTCTGGAATCTAACCAAAATAATATAGATTGCTATGTTCCTATCTAATACACACTCACGGATTTGAATGTATTGTAGATAATCTATAAATCTGCAACTCAATTCCTATAGAAACATGGCAACTGCTTCAAGCTACCTAGTTGTAGGGTTCTTGTTACAATATTGCATATACGCTTTGACAATGAACTCTATTCTTGCTGCCGCAAGATTTTTCTTTCTTTGTTATTTTTATTTTTCTATTTTACTGAATTGAAAATTGTATTGATAAAACGATAAATAAACAGTTAAATAAAAAAAAAAAAAAGAAATCATCCCCAGTCTGTGATGTCTCCCCCCCTTATCCCCAGCCCGTGCAGTATGTCCCCCTTCACACATAGAAATCATCAGCAGTCTGTGATGTCCCCCTCCCCCTTATCACCAGCCCGTGCAGTATGTCCCCTTCACACATAGAAATCATCCCCAGTCTGTGATGTCCCCCCTCCCTTATCCCCAGCCCGTGCAGTATGTCCCCCTTCACACATAGAAATCATCCCCAGTCTGTGATGTCCCCCCTCCCTTATCACCAGCCCGTGCAGTATGTCCCCATTCACACATAGAAATCATCCCCAGTCTGTGATGTCCCCCCCCCCTTATCCCCAGCCTGTGCAGTATGTCCCCCTTCACACATAGAAATCATCCCCAGTCTGTGATGTCTCCCCCCCTTATCACCAGCCCGTGCAGTATGTCCCCCTTCACACATAGAAATCATCCCCAGTCTGTGATGTCCCCCCCCCCTTATCCCCAGTCCGTGCAGTATGTCCCCTTCACACATAGAAATCATCCTCAGTCTGTGATGTCCCCCCCCCCTTTATCCTCAGCCCTTGCAGTATGTCCCCCTTCACACATAGAAATCATCCCCAGTCTGTGATGTCCCCCCCTATCCCCAGTCCGTGCAGTATGTCCCATTCACACATAGAAATCATCCCCAGTCTGTGATGTCCCCCCCCTTATCCCCAGTCCGTGCAGTATGTCCCCCTTCACACAAAGAAATCATCCCGTCTGTGATGTCCCCCCCCCCTTATCCCCAGTCCGTGCAGTATGTCCCCTTCACACATAGAAATCATCCTCAGTCTGTGATGTCCCCCCCCCCCTTTATCCTCAGCCCTTGCAGTATGTCCCCCTTCACACATAGAAATTATCCCGGGTCTGTGATGTCCCCCCCCCCCCCCCTTATCCCCAGTCCGTGCAGTATGTCCCCTTCACACATAGAAATCATCCTCAGTCTGTGATGTCCCCCCCCCTTTTTCCTCAGCCCTTGCAGTATGTCCCCCTTCACACATAGAAATCATCCCCAGTCTGTGATGTCCCCCCCCCTTATCCCCAGTCCGTGCAGTATGTCCCCTTCACACATAGAAATCATCCTCAGTCTGTGATGTCCCCCCCTTTATCCTCAGCCCTTGCCGTATGTCCCCCTTCACACATAGAAATCATCCCCAGTCTGTGATGTCCCCCCCCATCCCCAGCCTGTGCAGTATGTCCCCTTCACACATAGAAATCATCCAGTCTGTGATGTCCCCCCCCCTTATCCCCAGTCTGTGATGTCCCCCCCTTATCCCCAGTCCGTGCAGTATGTCCCCCTTCACACATAGAAATCATCCCCAGTCTGTGATGTGCCCCCCCCCTATCCCCAGTCCGTGCAGTATGTCCCCTTCACACATAGAAATCATCCTCAGTCTGTGATGTCCCCCCCTTTATCCTCAGCCCTTGCCGTATGTCCCCCTTCACACATAGAAATCATCCCCAGTCTGTGATGTCCCCCCCCCATCCCCAGCCCGTGCAGTATGTCCCCTTCACACATAGAAATCATCCAGTCTGTGATGTCCCCCCCCTTATCCCCAGTCTGTGATGTCCCCCCCTTATCCCCAGTCTGTGATGTTCCCCCCTTATCCCCAGTCCGTGCAGTATGTCCCCCTTCACACATAGAAATCATCCCCAGTCTGTGATGTGCCCCCCCCCTATCCCCAGTCCGTGCAGTATGTCCCCCTTCACACATAGAAATCATCCAGTCTGTGATGTCCCCCCCCCCCCTTATCCCCAGTCTGTGCAGTATGTCCCCTTCACACATAAAAATCATTAGGTAGGGGAGATGAGGAGCCGTGTACTTCTTTTCTTCCCTGCTCTGCCTTCTGTCTGCCATGTAGACCTGCGTCTTCTGGGAGGGGGAGATGAGGGAGGGGGCGTGGCTTATTTCTCCCGTGCAGACCTGCGTCCTCTGCTCTGCCTTCGCTCCCCCCAGCTTTAGCTTCGTAAACCTTCGGAGAGCTGAGGGGAGGAGCGGTCGCAAGTCTGCACGGGTCGCAAGTTTCCACCTCACACCGGGTCGAGTTTAACCCCTTAAGGACGCAGGACGTACTCAAACTGCCCCTTTTCCGAGTCCTTAAGGACTTAGGACGTTTGAGTACGTCCTGTCAAATCCCGGCCCCCCGCCGCTAGCCGCAGGCGAGCCGGTGCCCGATGCCTTCTGAAATCGTTCAGCAGGCATCGCGGCATATCGTCCAGGGGGGTCATGATGACCCCCCATGTCGGCGATGGCTGCAGATCGCTGGACAATTCAGTCCAGCGTTCTGCGGCAGATTCCGGGTCAATCGGGTCTCCAGTGACCCGGAATTACAGGCTGTTCGGGGCCGTCTCTGACGGCCCCGAACAGCCATAGCCAGCAGGGGTGAGGTGGCACTGGTGCCACCTCATGATCGCCCTGATTCGTCGGCCAGTTTACCGGCCGACCAATCAGGGCACCTGCTGCGGGTATCACTCCCGCAACCCGCTCCGCTCCTCTTCTGGAGCACGTGAGCGGGTGGGGGACGTGGACCCCGGGAACTGGGGACCCCGATCCCCGGCGTCAATGTTGGGATCGGGGCCCCAGGAACGACGGCGGCGGCGGGACTGACCTGTTCCCTGAGCAGCAGCAGGAGGTGAGTGACAGCCTCCTGCTGTTGCTTAGCAACAGCTCCCAGCATGCAAAAAGGGCATGCTGGGAGCTGTAGTTATGCAACAGCAGGAGGCAGACCACCACAACTCCCAGCATTCCCTTATGGGCATGCTGGGACTTATAGTTTTGCAACAGCTGGAGGCACATTTTTTCTATGGAAAAGTGTACCTTCAGCTGTTGTATAACTACAACTCCCAGCATGCCCGTTGGCTGTCGGTGACTGCTGAGAGTTGTAGTTTTGCAACAGCTGAAGGCACACTGGTTGCAAAACACTGAGTTTGTTACCAAACTCGGTGTTTCACAACCAGTGTGCCTCCAGCTGTTGCAAAACTACAATCCCCAGCATCCCCAGCCAAAGTAGTATGCCTCCAGCTGTTGCATAACTACAAGTCCCAGCATGCCCTTCCACTGTCCGTACATGCTGGGGGTTGTAGCTTTTGCAACAGCTGAAGGCACACTGGTTGCAAAACACTGAGTTTGTTACCAAACTCGGTGTTTCACAACCAGTGTGCCTCCAGCTGTTGCAAAACTACAACTCCCAGCATGCACTGATAGACCGTACATGCTGGGAGTTGTAGTTTTGCAACAGCTGGATGTTTCTCCCCCCCCCCCCCCAATGTGAATGTACAGGGTACACTCACATGGGCGGAGGTTTACAGTAAGTATCCGGCTGCAAGTTTGAGCTGCGGCAAATTTTCTGCCGCAGCTCAAACTGCCAGCGAGAAACTACTGTGAACCCCCGCCTGTGTGATTGTACCCTAAAAACACTACACTACACTAACACACAATAAAATAAAAAGTAAAAAACACTATATATACACATACCCCTACACAGCCCCCCTCCCCAATAAAAATGAAAAACGTCTGGTACGCCACGGTTTTCAAAACGGAGCCTTCAGCTGTTGCAAAACAACTACTCCCAGTATTACCAGACAGCCACTGACTGTCCAGGCATGCTGGGAGTTTTACAACAGCTGGAGGCACCCTGTTTGGGAATCACTGGCATAGAATACCCCTATGCAATCCCTAATTAAGGCCTCAAATGCGCATGGCGCTCTCACTTTGGAGCCCTGTTGTATTTCAAGGCAACAGTTTAGGGTCACATATGGGGTAAATTTGTGTTACAAATTTTGGGGGGTATTTTCTGCTTTTACCCTTTTTAAAAATGTAATATTTTTGGGAAAAGAAGCATTTTAGGTAAAAAAAAATATTTTTTTTACATATGCAAAAGTCGTGAAACACCTGTGGGGTATTAAGGTGCACTTAACCCCTTGTTACGTTCCCCAAGGGGTCTAGTTTCCAAAATAGTATGCCATGTGGGTTTTTTTTTTTTTGCTGTCCTGGCACCATAGGGGCTTCTTAAATGGGCATGCCCCCAGAGCAAAATTTGCTTTCAAAAAGCCAAATGTGACTCCTTCTCTTCTGAGACCTGTAGTGCACCAGCAGAGCACTTTTCACCCCCATATGGGGTGTTTTCTGAATCGGGAGAAATTGGACTTCAAATTTTGGGGGGTATTGTCTGCTTTTACCCTTTTTAAAAATGTTAATTTTTGGGGAAAACAAGCATTTTAGGAAAAAAATAAAAATATTTTTTACATATGCAAAAGTCGTGAAACCCCTGTGGGGTATTAAGGTTCACTTTACCCCTTGTTACGTTCCTCGTGGGGTCTAGTTTCCAAAATAGTATGCCATGTGTTTTTTTTTTTGCTGTTCTGGCACCATAGGGGCTTCCTAAATGCGGCATGCCCCCAGAGCAAAATTTGCTTTCAAAAAGCCAAATGTGACTCCTTCTCTTCTGAGACATGTAGTGCGCCAGCAGAGCACTTTTCACCCCCATATGGGGTGTTTTCTGAATCGGGAGAAATTGGACTTCAAATTTTGGGGGGTATTTTCTGCTATTACCCTTTTTAAAAATGTTAATTTTTGGGGAAAACAAGCATTTTAGGAAAAAAATAAAAATATTTTTTACATATGCAAAAGTCGTGAAACCCCTGTGGGGTATTAAGGTTCACTTTACCCCTTGTTACGTTCCCCGTGGGGTCTAGTTTCCAAAATAGTATGCCATGTGGTTTTTTTTTTTGCTGTTCTGGCACCATAGGGGCTTCCTAAATGCGGCATGCCCCCAGAGCAAAATTTGCTTTCAAAAAGCCAAATGTGACTCCTTCTCTTCTGAGACATGTAGTGCGCCAGCAGAGCACTTTTCACCCCCATATGGGGTGTTTTCTGAATCGGGAGAAATTGGGCTTCAAATTTTGGGGGGTATTTTCTGCTATTACCCTTTTTAAAAATGTAAAACTTTTGGCAAACCAAGCATTTTAGGAAAAAAAATTTTTTTTTTTTTTACATATGCAAAAGTCGTGAATCACCTGTGGGGCATTAAGGTTCACTTTACCCCTTGTTATGTTCCCCGAGGGGTCTAGTTTCCAAAATGGTATGCCATGTGTTTTTTTTTTTTTTTTGCTGTCCTGGCACCATAGGGGCTTCCTAAAGGTGACATGCCCCCCAAAAACCATTTGTCGCTCCTTCCCTTCTGAGCCCTCTACTGCGCCCGCCGAACAATTAACATAGACATATGAGGTATGTCCTTACTCGAGAGAAATTGGGTTTCAAATACAATTAAAAATGTTCTCCTTTTTACCCCTTGCAAAAATCAAAAAATTCGGTCTATAAGAACATGTGAGTGTAAAAAATGAAGATTGTGAATTTTCTCCTTCACTTTGCTGCTATTCCTGTGAAACACCTAAAGGGTTAAAACGATGACTGAATGTCATTTTGAATACTTTGGGGGGTGCAGTTTTTATAATGGGGTAATTTGTGGGGTATTTCTAATATGAAGACCCTTCAAATCCACTTCAAACCTGAACTGGTCCCTGAAAAAAAGCGAGTTTCAAAATTTTGTCAAAAATTTGAAAATTGCTGCTGAACTTTGAAGCCCTCTGGTGTCTTCCAAAAGTAAAAACACGTCAATTTTATGATGCAAACATAAAGTAGACATATTGGAAATGTGAATTAAAAAAAATAATTTGAAATATCCATTTTCCTTACAAGCAGAGAGCTTCAAAGTTAGAAAAATGCAAAACTTTAACATTTTTCATAAAATTTTGGGATTTTTCACCAAGAAAGGATGCAAGTTACCACAAAATTTTACCACTATGTTAAAGTAGAATATGTCACGAAAAAACAATCTCGGAATCAGAATGATAACTAAAAGTATTCCAGAGTTATTAATGTTTAAAGTGACAGTGGTCAGAATTGCAAAAAATGGCCGAGTCCTTAAGGTGAAAAAGGGCTCAGTCCTTAAAGGAGTAGTCCAGTGGTGAAAAACTTATCCCCTATCCTAAGGATAGGGGATAAGTTTGAGATCGCGGGGGGTCTGACCGCTGGGGCCCCCTGCAATCTCTCTGTACGGGGGCCAGGCTCTCCAGCCAGATAGCGTGTGTCGACCCCCGCACGAAGCGGCGGCCGACACTCCCCCTCAATACATCTCCATGGCAGAGCCGGAGATTGCCGAAGGCAGAGCTTCGGCTCTGCCATAGAGTTGTATTGAGGGGGCGTGTCGGCCGCCGCTTCATGCGGAGGTCGACATGCCCCCTTACCGCGGGCTGTCGGGGCTCCGTATAGGAGATCGCAGGGGGCCCCAGCGGTCGGACCCCCCGCAATCTCAAACTTATCCCCTATCCTTAGGATAGGGGATAAGTTGTTCACCACTGGGTCACCACTGGACTACTCCTTTAAGGGGTTAAATAGAAAAAGAATACCTACCTGGCCCCGGTCCCCCGCAACTTTCATTCGGTTCCATCTAGCCCCCTGATTTTCTTCCGGCTCCCGAGACGAGTGCTCGGTACAGGATCTGCCTGCTTAACCAATTACTGGCCAAAATGGCACACCACTGTGGCAAGTGATTGAATGAGTTGGCAGGTCCTGCACCGAGCACTTGCCTCAGAAGCAGAAAGATCAGGGGAGCAAACAGAGTGGATCCAAGGGAGACCGCTGCTTGTTAACTATAGTTGGTACAGTCATGGCTGTAAATGTTGGCACCCCTGAAATGTTTCAAGAAAATGAGGTATTTCTCACAGAAAAGGATTGCAGTAACACGTTTTGCTATACACATGTTTATTCCCTTTGTGTGCATTGTAACTAAACCAAAATAGGAGGAAAAAAAGCAAATTGGACATAATGTCACACCAAACTCCAAAAATGGGGTGGACAAAATTATTGGCACCCATTCAAAATTGTGGATAAATAAGATTGTTTCAAGCATGTGAAGCTCCTTTTACCCCTTAAAGGGTAGCTCCCACAATCCTCTTTTTTTTCTGTCCCTGCCTATTGCCCATCTATCCCTAACCCCCTCCCTGCCTTTTTTTTTTTTTTTTTATTATCTTAAAAATGGCATTTTGTCTGCCTGGTAGTGTGCTCAGTACCAGGCAGACTTCCCCAGCAGGCACCACGTCACTGATGCCTGCTGGGGGCCTACTTCCGCCCTTAGTTCTCCTGACAGGGTGCCTCCAGCTGTTTCACCACTACAACTCCCAGCATGCCCTGACATCTATTTGCTGTCAGGGCATGCTGGGAGTTGTAGTGGTGAAACAACTGGAGGCAACCCTGTGTTGGAAGACACCCAGCCCCCGACCAATATCGCCCCCCTCACCTGTCCATGAGCGGGGGTCCATAGCAAGCAACAAGCGTGTGCCCGGCTTCCTGTCATGCCCGTACACTCTGGAAACTGTCTCTATGTTTCTGGAGGATTGAAAGTCCTCCAGAACCATAGAGAGAGTTACCAGAGTGTAGGAGCATGACAGGAAGCCGGGCACACGCTTGTTGCTCAGTGTGTGATGGGCCCTCCTGTAAATGGCGCCCCCCTCTCCGTATAACGCGCTCCCCCCGGTAATGACAGGACACAGCTGTGAGGAGGCGGCGTATCCCCACTGGAGCCAGGGCTGTAAGTAGAGGTAAGAGCCACGTGCCGCACCTGCTGCAGGGAGAATATGCAGCAGGGAGGCAGGCAGTGTGTGAGTCCAGGGAGCCAATGCGCAGCCCTGGATTTCACTGTGCTCGCTCTCGCCTGTTTGATTGACAGGCGGGAGCGAGCACCGCAGTGACTGTAATTTCGACTCATTTGCCAGGCTCAAATGAGACGAAATTCTGTAGTGACGTCACTGCCGAATGCATTCGGCCACTAGGAGGGCGACCCCTAGTGGCCGAATTTAAAAGTGATTTTAAACTGGTTTAAAATCACTTTTTTTAATTAAACTATATTAGAGATATGTTGTAGTACTTAAGTACTACAACATATCAATTTTTTTATTTCATGACAGTGCCCATTTAAGGACGCAGCTCATTTGGGCCTTAAGGACGCAGACAATTAAATTTTTACGTTTTCGTTTTTTACTCCTCGCCTTCAAAAAATCATAACTCTTTTATATTTTCATCCACAGACTAGTATGAGGGCTTGTTTTTTGCGCGACCAGTTGTCCGTTGTAATGCAATCAATCACTTTATCAATAAATGTATGGCGCAACCAAAAAAATACTATTAGTGCGGGGAAATTAAAAAAGAAAACCGCAATTTTGCTAATTTTGGAAGGTTTTGTTTTCACGCCGTACAATTTACGGTAAAAATGACATGTGTTCTTTATTCTTTGGGTCATTACTATTAAAATGATACCCATGATAACATACTTTTCTATTACTGTTGCGCTTAAATTTTTTTTTTACTTTTTAACCAAATTAGTACGTTTAAAATCCCCCTATTTTGAAGACCTATAACTTTTTCATTTTTCCGTATAAGCGTATATGTATAGGACATAGCACTGATCAGCATTACCGGTCATCTGCTGCTCTGGTCTGCAGGAAGGCAGATCAGAGCAGAAGATGCCGAGAAGACAGCGGAGCCAGGTGAGGGGACCTCCGTCTGCTGTGCTGGATGATCGGATCGCTGCGGCAGTGCTACAGGCAATCCGATCATCCATTTTAGTGACCGCAATGCTGCAGATGCCGTGATCTGTATTGATCATGACATCTGAGGGGTTAATGGTGGACATCCGCGGGATCGCGGGTGTCCGCCATTACGGGCGGGTCCCTGGCTGCGATCAGCAGCCGGGACCTGCCACGCATGATCCGGGCATCGCTCCGATGCTCGCGGTTATGCTTAGGACGTAAATGTACGTCCTGGTGCGTTAAGTACCACCTCACCAGGACGTACATTTAAGGCACTCGTCGTTAAGAGGTTAAACTCACCTGGGGCAAGTAACAGGTGTGGGCATTATAAAAATTACACCTGAAAGCAGATTAAAAAAAAAGAGAAGTTCACTTAGTCTTTGCTTTGTGTGTCTGTGTGTGTCACACTTAGCATGGACAACAGAAAGAGGAGAAGAGAACTGTCTGAGGACTTGAGAACCAAAATTTTGAAAAAAATATCAACAATCTCAAGGTTACAAGTCCATCTCCAGAAATCTAGATTTGCCTTTGTCCACAGTGTGCAACATTATCAAGAAGTTTGCAACCCATGGCACTGTAGCTAATCTCCCTGGGCGTGGACGGAAGAGAAAAATTGATAAAAGGTGTCAACGCAGGATAGTACGGATGGTGGATAAGCAGCCCCAAACAAGTTCCAAGGATATTCAAGGTCAGGGAGCATCAGTGTCAGAGCGAACCTGCCGTCGACATTTAAATGAAATGAAACGCTATGTCAGAAGACCCCGGAGGACCCCACTGCTGACAAAGAGACATAAAAAAGCAAGACTACATTTTGCCAAAATGAACTTGAGTAAGCCAAAATCCTTCTCAAGATAGAGCTTTTTGGCTAAGCACATGATTCTACTGTTTACCGAAAATGGAATGAGGCCTACAAAGAAAAGAACACAGTACCTATAGTGAAATATGGTGGAGGTTCAATGATGTTTTGGGGTTTCTCAAAGAATGAAAACGCTGCACTCACCAGGAATTCCAACCATAGTGTCTTCTTTATTCATAAGGATAAAAGACGCCAGCAGGTACAGTGGGAGAGCGGGTAGACAGACATGCGGGGGGAGTGGCGACGGATCGTTGCGTGCTCACAGCACTTCCTCAGGCCTTATGTCACTCCGTCAGGAGGTGTGTTCTTATACCTGCCGTGCAGGTATCACCATAGTGGCCATTATAACAAAGTAGATAAAATCACATATATAGTGAAAACATAAGTTAAAAACAACAACCTAATGACGCTGTGAATCTTTCTTAACATACACAACTATGAAGTGGCTAAAAATGCTCCCATTTCACATTTATCATTCAGGCCTGCCTGGCCTAATGCATTTGTCCGGAGAATCCATTTGGATTCTCTTCTTAGGAGTTCCTATTTCCTATGAAATAGTGGACTAATTGTCTTACCAATATAGAACCTGCCACATTTGCAAAATAGGGTATACACGACATAACTGTTCCTGCAAGTAAAAAATTGTCTAATCTGTATGTCGTGTCCCCCTAATCTAACAAATGGGGCTTTTGCATTATATTTACAATAGGAACAAGTTGAACAAGTGTAATTTCCAACAGGGCAACTATCCGTTAACCAATTAGTTTTATGTTGTTTCGCTTTCTTGTATTTTTTTATTGCATCATGTATTGTTCTATTCTTTTTGAATGTGATAATAGGTGGATTCTCTATTTTATTTAAATCTGAATCTTGTTGAAGCATGTACCAATAGGCACTAATTGTTCTTTTAATTATACGGTTCATTGGAGTATTCCTAAAGGAAAAAATTGTCCTCTCATTTTTTAAGTTCTTCCCTTGGAATTTTATCTATCCTCTCCTTCGCTTTTTTCAGCACCTTCGATGGGTACCCTCTCTTCAGTAGTCGGTTTTCTCACTCTTTCGCTTGTCGTTCGAACAACAAGGGGTCATTATTAATCCTCTTCAACCGAGTGAGTTGGCCGAAGAGGATTGCATCTTTAGTGTGTTCCGGATGAGACGACCCGTAATACAGTATGGAGTTCTTGGACGTGACCTTCCTATATCCTGTAGTTGTCGGTTTGTAAGGATATCAGAGCCCTGATTTATCCTACCCCCCACCCACAACATAACTGTGAAGGAAAGGGGAGGTTTGAAATGGTTGGGGGAGAAAGAGGACATAGTCATCTCGAGGCCGAACAAATAAGGGGGAGTGGTGGTCTGGCTTAGGGATGACTATGAAAAAGAAGCCCACAAACAATTGGATAACACCGACGTTTATGAAAAAATAAAAAGTGACCCCACATTAAAAATAATGGATAAATTGAGAAGTCACCTGAGAAAGTATGTGGAAAAAAACATAATTACTGACAAATTAGCAGAACATCTCCTCCCCAAAAATCCAGCCAGACCCAAATGGTATATATTGCCCAAGACACACAAGAAAGTGACCCCCCCACCAGGGCGGCCGAT
>NW_026610080.1:0-19130 GCF_029499605.1 Hyla sarda | reverse complement strand
TCCTCCCCAAAATCACATACAAACTCGCCATGGTTCCCATAGTACTTCCTGATCGCTTTTTCATTGCAATTAGAAGGCTTTTTTCTGGATTCGTATGGAAGCGAAAAAGGCCCCGCATGTCACATACACTGCTCACCCGCCTGAGGTCGGAGGGGGGCATCGGGCTGCCGGATGTCCGTGACCTTTATAGGGGGATTCAGCTCCAGCGATGGGTATGGTACACCCACCCTTCTCATGCGCCGCGTGGTTTGACTCTCCCCCAGGCGCCTGCTGATGCTGACCCACTAGCGTGGTTGCCCCCTGTGTCCCACGCCAAATATAATGCAAAAAGCAATCATTTATTAATTGAGGGCATTATCTCCTCCTGGTCCTTTCTCTCGACTTTCCTCTCCCCTGGAATTTCTCCTCTTCTTCCTTCGCATCTTATACCTGTGGTCGTGGGGATGGATTCACCCACCTTTACTCCTTTGTGGAGGAGGTTATCAGGGGTTCCAGTCTCGCAGTTGTTCTCTGACGGTGGGGTTCCGGCCGCAGCGGATATATGCCAACTATTCCCTGAGGTAAATCTGACCTTCCTGCACCTAAACCATATCGTCTCATGCTGTACTGCTTTCGCCAAAAAACATTTGCCCCTCAGAGCGCTTACTGAATTTGAAAGCTTCTTGCTTTCCATAGGGGATAGGCCATGGAGGCTTACTGACTCGAAATAAGCCTTGAGGCGGGCGAGACCTCGGGGAAGGCCGGGTTACCTGGCCTCGTGGGAGACCGAGCTTCAGCGCCCCCTGAGAAACATGGAGGTGGATCGTATTCTCTCCTTCACGATGGGCCCTTCCAGATGTGTCCGTCTGCAAGAAAATCACTTTAAGATACTCTCCCGCTGGTACAAGGTGCCTGAGTTCCTACATGCCCACGGTCTCGCCCCCTCCGGTCTATGCTGGAGATGCAAAGCCCAGGTAGGCACACACTCACATGTCTGGTGGCATTGCCCCAGCATAGCCTTGTTCTGGAAGGAGGTGGAGGCCAAGCTGGCCGACATTACTGGTACCACTATTCAACTCACACCGGAATTGGTCCTGCTGGGGTTTCCCTCCATCTCCTATACCCCCGCATCCGACACTCTGATTTCCCCTTCGGCTCTCTGCCCTTATCCCCCCGCCCTACTCACCCCACCCTCATCTTCCTCTTTTACCCTCTTTCTACCCTGACCCCCTATTCCTTCTCTCTCGCTTACCTTCTTCTCCTCATTAACTTACAGCTCCCCCCCCTTCCCCCCCCCCCCTCACTCAGCTACTGCCTACTACCCCATCCCACAATCCCCCATTTACCCAACCCTTCTGCTAACTTATCCCCACCTGAAATTGATTGCCGCCTATAGTGGCATTACTCCAGCTTCTCCCTCTCCCCCCTCCACTTAACCTTCTCACTCATCATATATGTCCCCCTTCCTCGCCCCCCTCCCCCTCCCTCTCCCTTTCATGCCGTCCCCCTCCCCCATGTGTCAGGTTAACAGAAATCGTGTAGACTATTTCTCATTCGTTGTTCTGTTTTGTTTTGAATTGGAAAAACTGAGCATACTACAAACGCCACACCTGCGAGTGGACTTCATTCCCTTTTGTCTTTTTCGCTCAATAAAAATTATAGTTGAAAAAAAAATACACCAGATGAGTCCCACAAGAGAAAGATTATCGAGACCTGCGAGACCCCTCAAGTTTCAAATGAAGAGGAGGAGATGGAGCAGGTCTGCGAGAGCCTTCAAGCTTCAGATGGAGAGGAGGAGTTGGAGCAGGCCCTAGTGGAACAGGTCCAAGCGGAGCAAGTCCAAGCTCAGTCTATGGAGGAGCTGCTGCAGGACCCAGAAGTCAATAAAATCCTAGACACTCCGGCCAACGACGAGTTCTTGGAAGGGCGCTATGAGAAGTCACAGGAGCTGACAGGCGCCAGAGAAGAGGACCCGCCCGACCAGAGTGGTAACTGGTATCTGAACTAACCTCTCTTTTTATTCCCATGGCTGATCTCAACATCTTCTGCATTAATGTGAGGAGTGTGAGAGCTAGGTTTAGATTTCAGACAGTCCTTACGTTCTTAGATTCTCAGAGGTGTGATGTTTACATCCTGCAGGAATGTGCTTTGTCTGCTTCTAGGTCTTACAACCATCTGGCCAGGCAGTGGCCTCACGGCCCTTCCTACTGGTCTGGTGGGGGTGACAGTAGGTCTGCGGGGGTGGCCATCCTGATCAGGGGAGGCAACTTTGCACTTGATTCCGTCCTGGAGCTCGTCTGTGTCAGACTTCTCGTCGCAGACGGTTCCTGGGCGGGTGAGCCCGTGCGGCTCATCAACGTGTATGCCTCCCCTGAGAGGGATGTCCGACTGGAGGTTCTCCAGGCCCTGGGGGCTGAGCTTGCCACAACTAGGGCAGTAGTGTTGGGTGGTGACTTCAACTGCCCCATTGAGGTGGACGGCCGCAGTTCTGGCACATCCGCCAACCTGGACGTGAAGTCTAAGCTGTTGATTGAGATGATGACAGAGGCATCCTTGCAGGACATTGTTGGGTCCATCGGGAACGGCTCTGTAAACTATACGTGGAGCCGCCCCGATGGCTCGCTCCGTTCTCGGATAGACTTCATCTTCACTTCGAGAGCAGTCAGAAAGGTGTCGTACTCTATGGTCCTCTGCTTCTTCTCTGACCACAGGGACATTCGATTTTGGGGGACTTTGGGCCATGGATTCCCACCTGGCCCAGGCTCCTGGAAGTTGAATTGTGCCCTGTTGGAGCAGAGGGAGGTCATGGAGGAACTTAGGGATGCGTACCTTGTATGGCGTTATGACAAATGTCTGTTTAACTGCATCAGCGATTGGTGGGAATATGTTAAAGTCGAGTTCCGTTGTTTCTTTCAGGCAAAAGGCAGACAACAGGCGTGTGCGAAGAAGTGGGACTTCAGGAAGCTGCAGCACGAGCTGCGGTCCCTGCAGGACCTGCTCCAGTGTGGTTGGGACATCAGGGAGGAGCTGGAGGAGACCAAAAAGAGCTTGAAAAGGCACTTTGAGGAGGAATCCAAGCGAATCGTCTTTCGTTCCAAGGTGGAGAACCTGGAGAAGGGTGAGAAGTGTAACTCTTTCTTTTTCAGGAAGCTCTATGCTGGCCACATGCCCCTGACTGAGCTACGAGATGAGACCGGACACATGAGAAGGGGCAAGGAGGAGGTAGTGGGGGTTGTCTCCGACTTCTACAGCAACCTCTATGCCCCCAAGTCATCCGACCCCGAAGCCGCCGAGGGGTTCCTGTCAGGTATCACTAACGTGGTTGATCCCGCAGGTGCGGCAGCTATGGACGATCCCTTGACGGTGGGGGAGCTGCTCTCTGCCGCTAAATCCTTTAAGCCCGGCAGGACCCCGGGCAGTGACGGTCTCCCGGCTGAGCTCTATGTAGTGCTGGGTGACCTGATCTGTCAGGACCTGTTGGAGGTGTAAGTAGAGATGGTGGTGGGGGGCAGAATGCCTCCGTTGTTGAGGGAGGGGATGATCACAATCTTGTATAAGCGGAAGGGGGAGAGATGTGACCTGAAAAACTGGCGTCCCATCTTTCTCCTGAACGTGGACTACAAGATCCTTGCCAAGGTGCTGGCCAACAGGCTGAAATCTGTCATCGGGCAGATCGTCTATCCGAACCAGACCTGCGGCATTCCTGGTCGCAGGATTGCTGACAGCCTTGCCCTTGTGAGAGACACGGTCCATTACATCCAGGACCGCGGTGGCCACACCGCCCTGGTCAGCTTAGATCAGGAGAAGGCGTTCGACCGTGTCTCCCACGCATTCATGGGCAGAGCTGTGCGCAGGCTAGGTCTGGGGAAGATGTTTTGCTCTTTTGTATTTTGATATTTACAGCACGGTGTTGGTGAATGGCTGGAAGACTAACCCCTTTCCCATCCTTTCAGGGGTTAGACAAGGCTGCCCTCTTTCACCTCTTCTTTTTGTTTGTGTTATAGTGCTCTTCGCTGAGACTATCCGGTAGAATTGAGAGATCAGAGGGATCACCGCACCAGGACCAGATCGCTACGAGGTCAAGTGCTCGCTCTACATGGACGACATGACCGTCTTCTGCGCTGACCAGCGTTCGGTGACTGCACTCGTCCAGACCTGCGAGGACTTCGGCAGAGGACCGACTAGGAAAGATGAACTCTAAAATCGGACTGTAGAGCTCCAGAAAGCTCTTGATTGAAGGCAAGGCACTTGTCCTGCGGAGTGAAGTTTTGCCTGTGCTCCAGTATACCGCACAGGCCTGGCCTCCCCATACCACCGTTTGCAAGGCCATCATCCGGACAGTGTTTTGCTTCATATGGGGCAAAATGGACAGAGTCATACCCCATCCTCAGTCTCCTCATCACCTCATACACCACCTCCCAGCCCCCCCATACCCCATCCTCAGTCTCCTCATCACCTCATACACCACCACCCAGCCCCCCCCCCTCATACCCTATACTCAGTCTCCTCATCACCTCATACATTACCACCCAGCCCACCCAGTACCCCATTCTCATTCTCATCATCACCTCATACACCACCACCCAGCCCCCCCATACCCCATCCTCAGCCTCCTCATCACCTCATACACCACCACCCAACCCCCCTGCACCCCATACTCAGTCTCCTCATGACCTCATACACCACCACCCAGCCCCCCAGTACCCCATCCTCAGTCTCCTAATCACCTCATACACCAAACCCAGCCCCCCCTGCACCCCATCCTCATTCTCATCATACACCACCTCCAAGCCCCCCCGTACCCCATCATCAATCTCCTCATCCCCTCATACACTGCCACCAACCCCCCATACCCTATCCTTAGTCTCCTCATCACCTCATAAATCACAACCCAGCCGCCCCCCGTACCCTTAGTCTCCTTAGTCTCCTCATAACCTCGTACACCACCACCCAGCCTCCCCTCCAGTACCCCATCCTCAGCCTCCTCATCACCTCATACACCACAACCCAGGCCCCCTGCACCCCGTCCTCATTCTCATCATACACCACCTCAGTGGCGTTGCGACCCGGGTGCGGGGGGTGCGGCCCGCACCGGGTGACACCAACCTAATGGGGTGACACCAAGACGCTTTGCAGCACCCACACCCCCTCCCCAGCTACACTGACACCCCCCTATGTCCCCGACCGGCCTCCCATCCGTCAGCACCCAGCCCCCCTGTGCTGTGTGTGCGGTGCGCCCGTCCGTTAGCACCCCCCCCCCCTTTCAGTGCGCCCGTCCGTCATCACGCCCCCCCCCCCCCCTCTCACCTTCACCAGTACTGTGCCCGGCCTCCGCTCCCACGTCTGCGCCGGCCTGACGTCACACCGCATGGCCACGCAGGGGGACGTCAGTTACGTCACTCGCATTGCGCTCGGTGAGAAAGATCGCTGCGCTGGATGGGTGAGTGTGTGTGTCTGTCTCTATCTATGTTTGTGTGTGTAACTCTGTGTGTGTGACTGTGTGTGTTTGTGTGACTCTCTGAGTGTGTGTGTGACTCTGTGTATTTGTGTGACTCTGTGTGTGACTGTGTGTTTGTGTGACTCTGTGTGTGTGTGTGTGACTCTGTGTGTCTGTGAGTGTGTGTCTTTCTGACTGTGTGTGTTTGTGTGTGTGTCTCTCTGTGTTGTATGTGTTTTTTTTTTTTTTTTTTGTGTGTGTGTGTGTGCATGTGTGTGTGTGTGTGTGTGTGTGTGTGTGTGTGTAGACTTTGACGCATTGTGGGGAACCTGCAAGGGAACCTGCGGCCTAATGTGGGGAGTCTATGCTACCTAATGTGGGGAGTCTATGATACCTAATGTGCGGAGTCTATGCTACCTAATGTGGGGAGTCTATGCTAGCTAATGTGGGGAATCTGTGCTACCGAATGTGGGGAAACTGCTACCTAATGTGGGGAATCTGTGCTACCTAATATGGGGAAATTGCTACCTAATGTGGGGTAACTGGTACCTACCTAATGTGGGGAAACCGGTACCAAATGTGGGGAATCTATGCTGCCTAATGTGGGGAAAAGATGCTACCTAATGTGGGGAAACTGCTACCTACCTAATGTGGGGGAACTGCTGCCTACCTAATGCCCCCCCCCCCCCCCCCTGGCAGTAGCACCCTCATCATCCGCCAGCAACTACCCCCCCCCCCCCAGCAGCACCTCCATCAGCAGATCCTGATGGTGGATGATGGCGGTGCTCCTGCCAGGAGGATGATCCTGCCGATGGATGATGGGGGTGATACTGCCAGGGGGGATGGCCAGTAGCACCCTCATCATCCTTCAGCAACACCCCCCCCCCCAGTAGTAGCACCCCGATCATCCACTAGCAACACCACCAATACCCCCCTCCCGTGGTAATAGCATCAGCTAATGGATGTTGAGGGGTGTTACTGCGGTTGTGGTATTATATTCAGAGGGTGCACTGTATGGCAACGTTATATTCAGAGGGCGCAGTGGGTGGTAGTGTTATATTCAGAGGGCACAGTGGGTGGTAGTATTATATTCAGAGGGCGCAGTTTGTGGTAGTATTATTAGAGATGAGCGAACTTACAGTAAATTTGATTAGTCACGAACTTGTCGGCTCAGCAGTTGATGACTTATCCTGCGTAAATTAGTTCAGCTTTCAGGTGCTCCGGTGGGCTGGAAAAGGTGGATACATTCCTGGGAAAGAGTCTCCTAGGACAATATCCACCTTTTCCAGCCCACGGGAGCACCTGAAAGCTGAACTAATTTATGCAGGAAAAGCCATCAACTGCCGAGCCGAGAAGTTTGTGACGAGTTGAATTTACTGTAGTTTGCTCATCTCTAAGTATTATATTCAGAGGGCGCAGTGGGTGGTAGTAATATATTCAGAGTGTACAGTATGTGTTGGTATTATATTCAGAGGGTACAGTATGTGATAGTATTATATTCAGGGGTACAGTAAGTGGCAGATTTATATTCAGAGGGTACAGTATATGGTAGTATTATATTCAGAGGGTACAGTATATGGTAGTATTATATTCAGGGGTACAGTATGTGGCAGATTTATATTCAGAGGGTACAGTATGTGATGGTATTATATTCAGAATGTACAGATGTGTGGTAGTATTATATTCAGTGGGTATGGTGTATGGAAGGTTTATAATCAAAGAGTATAGTGTATAGTAGTATTATATTTAGAGGATACAGTGTCTGGCAGGTTTATAATAATACTTGTTTTCATATAGAGGATGAGAATGCGCTGACATAGTGAGGAGACGTCTGGGCGTCACATTCTAGAGAGAGAAGTTTTAGCTGGACCAGGCGGTATGTACCATCTGAATTAGATAAGGGAAGACTATAGAGAAGACGTCACTGATATCGTTGTACATTCTCCTCTCTATGTCCTATCAGAGCTGTAGTCGCTTGTCAGTTCTACAGTTATGGTCAGTGAAACTACAACTCCCAGCATAACCTCACCACTGCATAAAGGAGTACTCTACTGGAAAACATTTTTTTTAATCAACTGGTGCTACAAAGTTAAACAGATTTGTAAATTACTTCTATTTAAAAATCTTAATACTTCCAGTACTTATTAGCTGCTGTATAAGCGATTCACAGGAAGTTATTTTCTTTTTTAATTTATTTTCTGTCTGACCACAGTGCTCGGTGCTGACACCTCTGTCCATGTCAAGAACTGTCCACAGTAGGAGCAAATCCCCATAGCAAACCTATCCTGCTCTGGACAGTTCCTGACATGGACAGAGGTGTCAGCAAATAGCACTGTGGTCAGATTGGAAAGAACTATGCAACTTCCTGTGGAGCATACACCAGCTTATAAGTACTGTAAGTATTAAGATTTTAAATAGAAGTAATTTAAAAATCTGTTTAACTTTCTGGCACCAGTTGATATAAAAGTAAATGTTTTCCAGTGGAGTACCCCTTTAAATAATTCTGGGAGCTGTATATTTAAATGGTGAAAACTTCTTTAACACTTTCCCATTCTGTGGCAACTGGTATATCTGATTATTATACTGGAATTTCTCACAATGCGCTACAACAGTGGTGTCTGTCACAACAGGCTAAAAACTTACTGGGGGGAGGGGGGAGGTATGGGGGTGACACCATTTTCTACCGCACCGGGTGACACCATCCCTAGCAACGCCACTGCACCACCTCCCTTCCCCCCCGTATCCCATCCTCAGTCTCATCATCACCTCATACACCACCACCCAGCCCCCCATACCCCATCCTCAGTCTCCTCAGCACCTCATACACCACCACTCAGCCCCCCCAGTACCCCATCCTCAGTCTCCTCATCACAACATACATTACCACCCAGCCCACCCAGTACCCCATTCTCAGTCTCATCATCACCTCATACACCACCACCCAGCCCCCCCATACCCCATCCTCAGTCTCCTCATCACCTCATACACCACCACCAAACCCCCCTGCACCCCATCCTCAGTCTCCTCATGACCTCATACACCGCCACCCAGCCCCCCCAGTACCCCATCCTCAGTCTCCTCATCACCTCATACACCAAAACCCAGTCCCCCCTGCATCCCTTCCTCATTCTCATCATACACCACCTCCAAGCCCCCCGTACCCCATTCTCAGTCTCCTCATCACCTCATTTACCACCACCAAGCCCCCCCGTACCCTATCCTTAGTCTTCTCATCAACTCGTACATCACAACCCAGCCCCCCATCGCCTATCCACAGTCTCCTCATCACCTCATACACCACCACACAGCCCCCCCCCAGTACCCCATCCTCAGTCTCCTCATCCCCTCATATAACACCACCCAGCCCCCCCATACTGTATCCTCAGTCTCCTCATCACCTCATACACCACAACCCAGCCCCCCTGCACCCCATCCTCATTCTCCTCATACACCACCACCCAGCCCCCCGTACCCTATCCTCAGTCTCCTCATTACCTTATACACCACCACCCAGCCCCCCCAGTACCCTATCCTCAGTCTCCTCATCACCTGATACATTACCACCCAGTACCCCATCCTCAGTCTCCTCATCACCTCATACACCGCCACCCCCCCCTCCCCCGTTACCTATCCTTAGTCTTCACTATAGTCTTCACTCTTCACCTCATACATCACAACCCAGCCAACCCGTACCCTATCCTCAGTCTCCTCATCACCTCACAGTGGCGTTGCGACCGGGTGACACCAACCTAATGGGGTGACACCGAGACGCTCCACAGCACCCACCCCACCACCCCCCATATGTGCCCGACCGGCCTCCCATCCGTCAGCACCCCCCCCCCCCCCCGCGGCCTTCACCTGCGCTGTGTGTGCGGGTGCGCCCGTCCGTCAGCAACCCCCCCCTTTCACCTGCACTGTGCACCCGTCCCTCATCACACCCCATCCCCCTCACCTTCACCAGCACTGTGCCCGGCCTCCGCTCCCACGTCTGCGCCATATCCTGACGTCACACCGCATGGCCGTGCAGGAGGACATCAGTTACGTCACTCGCAGGGCGCCCGGTGAGAAGGAGCGCTGCGCTGGATGGGTAAGTGTGTGTGTCTCTCTCTATCTATGTTTGTGTGTGTGTGTGTGTGTGTGTGACTGTGTGTATGTGACTGTGTGACTCTGTGTGTGTGTGAATGTGTGTTTTTTTGTGTGACTCTCTGAGTGTGTGTGTGTCTCTCTGTGTTGTATGTGTTTTTTTTGTGTGTGTGTGTGTGTGTGTGTGTGTGTGGGGGGGGGGGGGGGGGGTAAACCAGCGATCTAATGTGGGGAGACTTTGACCCATTGTGGGGAACCTGCAAGGGTACCTGCGGCCTAATGTGGGGAAACTACTACCAAATGTGGGGTGTCTATGCTACCTTATGTGGAGAATCTGTTCTACCAAATGTGGGGAGTCTAGGCTACCTTATGTGGGGAGTCTATGCTACCTTATGTGGGGAGTCTATGCTACCTTATGTGGGGAATCTGTGCTACCAAATGTGGGGAATCTATGCTACCTAATGTGGGGAATCTGTGCTACCTAATGTGGGGAATCTGTGCTACCTAATGTGGGGGAACTTGTACCTACCTAATGTGGGTTAACTGGTACCAAATGTGGGGAATCTATGCTGCCTAATGTGGGGAAACTGCTACCTACCTAATGTGGGGGAACTGCTGCCTACCTAATGTGGGGGAACTGCTGCCTACCTAATGCTCCCCCCCTGGCAGTAGCACCCTCATAATCCACCAGCAACACCCCCCCCCAGCAGTAGCACCTCCATCAGCAGATCATGATGGTGGATGATGGCGGTGATCCTGCCGATGGATGATGGGGGAATACTGCCAGGGGGAATGGCCAGTAGCACCCTCATCATCCTCCAGCAACACCCCCCCCCCCAGTAGTAGCACCCCCATCATCCACTAGCAACACCACCAATACCCCCCTCCCGTGGTAATAGCATCAGCTAACGGATGTTGAGGGGTGTTACTGCGGTTGTGGTATTATATTCAGACGGTGCACTGTATGGCAACATTATATTCAGAGGTCGCAGTGGGTAGTAGCATTATATTCATGGGGTGCAGTGTGTGGTAGTATTATATTCAGAGGGTACAGTGTGTGGTAGTATTATATTCAGAGGGTGCAGTGGGTGGTAGTATTATATTCATGGGGTACAGTGTGTGGTAGTATTATATTCAGAGGGTACAGTGTGTGGTAGTATTATATTCATGGGGTGCAGTGTGTGGTAGTATTATATTCAGATGGCACAGCTTTTGGTAGTATTATATTCAGAGGGTGCAGTTTGTGGTAGTATAATTAGAGATGAACGAACTTACAGTAAATTCGATTAACCACGAACTTCTCGGCTCGGCAGTTGATGACTTATCCTGCGTAAATTAGTTCAGCCTTCAGGTGCTCCAGTGGGCTGGAAAAGGTGGATACATTCCTAGGAAAGAGTCTCCTAGGACTGTATCCACCTTTTCCAGCCCACAGGAGCACCTGAAAGCTGAACTCATTTATGCAGGAAAAGTCATCAACTGCCGAGCCGAGAAGTTTGTGACGAGTTGAATTGACTGTAGTTCGCTCATCTCTAAGTGTTATATTCAGAGGGTGCAGTGGGTGGTAGAATTATATTCAGAGGGTACAGTATGTGGTAGTATTATATTCAGTGGGTACAGTGTGTGGCGGTATTATATTCAGAGTGTACAGTATGTGTTGGTATTATATTTGGAATGTACAGTGTTTGGTAGTATTATATTCAGTGGGTATGGAAGGTTTATAATCAGAGAGTATAGTGTATAGTAGTATTATATTTAGAGGATACAGTGTCTGGCAGTATTATATTCAGAGGGTACAGTGTGTGGCAGTATTATATTCAGAGTGTACAGTATGTGTTGGTATTATATTCAGAATGTACAGTGTTTGGTAGTATTATATTCAGTGGGTATGGAAGGTTTATAATCAGAGAGTATAGTGTATAGTAGTATTATATTTAGAGGATACAGTGTCTGGCAGGTTTATATTAATAATTGTTTTCATATAGAGAGTGAGAATGCCCTGACATAGTGAGGAGACGTCTGGGCCTCACATTCTGCAGAGAGAAGTTTTAGCTGGACCAGGCGGTATGTACCATCTGAATTAGATAAGGGAAGACAATAGAGAAGACGTCACCTGTAGTCACTGATATCATTGTACATTCTCCTCTTTATGTCCTATCAGAGCTGTAGTCACTTGTCAGTTCTACAGTTATGGTGAGTGAAACTACAACTCCCAGCATAACCTCACCACTGCTCACAGGGGTACTCTACTGGAAAACATATTTTTTTTTTTAATCAACTGGTGCTACAAAGTTAAACAGATTTGTAAATTACTTCAATTTAAAAATCTTAATCCTTCCAGTACTTATTAGCTGCTGTATAAGCGATTCACAGGAAGTTCTTTTATTTTTTAATTTATTCTCTGTCTGA
The DNA here is from genome assembly GCF_029499605.1 of Hyla sarda. Taxonomy (NCBI): domain Eukaryota; kingdom Metazoa; phylum Chordata; class Amphibia; order Anura; family Hylidae; genus Hyla; species Hyla sarda. Next base: position 7,225 of record NW_026610080.1, on the reverse strand, counting down.
CCATAGTGCTCTGTGCTGACACCTATCCTGCTAAGGACAGTTCCTGACATGGACAGAGGTGTCAGCAAATAGCACTGTGGTCAGACTGGAAAGAACTACACAACTTCCTGTGGAGCATACACCAGCTTATAAGTACTGTAAGTATTAAGATTTTAAATAGAAGTAATTTAAAAATCTGTTTTACTTTTATATTAACTGGTGCCAGAAAGTTAATGTTTTCCAGTGGAGTACCCCTTTAAGTAATTCTGGGAGCTGTATATTTAAATGGTGAAAACGTCTTTAACACTTTCCCATTCTGTGGCAACTGGTATCTCTGATTATTATACTGGAATTTCTCACAATGCGCTACAACAGTGGTGTCTGTCACAACAGGCTAAAAACTTACTGGGGAGAGGAGGAGGTATGGGGGTGACACAATTTTCTATCTCACCGGGTTACACCAACCCTAGCAACACCACTGTCACCTCAAACACCACCACCCAGCACCCCCCCCCCCCACAGTACCTCATCCTCATTCTCCTCATCCCCTCATATACCACCACCTTGCCCCCCCATACCACATCCTCAGTCTCCTCATCACCTCTTACACCTTAACCGAGCCCCCCTGCACCCCATCCTCATTCTCCTCATACATCACCACCTAGCCCCCCCCCCGTAACCTTTCCTCAGTCTCCTCATCACCCCATACACCACCACCCAGCCCCCCGTAACTTATCCTCAGTCTCCTCATCACCTCATACACCACCACCCAGCCCCCCCTGCACCCCATCCTCAGTCTCCTCATACACCACAATCCAGTCCCCCCTGCACCCCCTCCTCAGTCTCTTCATCAACTCATACACCGACACCCAGCCCCCCTTGTAAACCATCATCAGTCTTCTCCACCTCATACACTATCACCCAGCCCCCCCCTGCACCCCATCATCAGTCTCATCATACACCACCACCCAGCCCCCCATGCACCCCATCCTCAGTCTCCTTATCACCTCATACACCACCACCCAGCCCACCCAGGACCCCATCCTCAGTCTCATCATCTCCTCATACACAACCCCCCAGCCCACCCAGTACCCCATCCTCAGTCTCCTCATCACCTAATACATCACCACCCAGCCCCCCGTGCACCCAATCATCAGTCTCCTCATCACCTCATACACCACCACCCAGTCCCCCACATACCCCATCCTCAGTCTCCTCATCACCTCGAACACCACCTCCCAGCCCCCCCCCCCCCTCGTACCCCATCCTCAGTCTCCTCATACACCGCCACGCAGCCCCCCAGTACCCTATCCTCAGTCTCCTCATCACCACATACACCACCACCCAACCCCCTTTCACCCTATCCTCAGTCTCCTCATCACCTCATACACCGCCACCCAGCCCACCCCGTACCCCATCCTCAGTCTCCTCATCACATCATACACCGCCACCAAGCCCCCCGTACCCTATCCTTGGTCTCCTCATCACCTCATACATCACAACCCAGCCCCCCCCCCGTACCCAATCCTCAGTCTCCTCATCACATCATACACCGCCACCAAGCCCCCCCGTACCCTATCCTTAGTCTCCACATCACCTCATACATCACAACCCAGCCCCCCCGTACCCTATCCCCAGTCTCCTCATACACCACCACCCAACCCCCCTGCACCCAATTCTCAGTCTCCTCATACACCACCACCCAGCCCTCCCTGCACCCCATCCTCAGTCTCTTCATCACCTCATACACCGCCACCCAGCCCCCCTTGCACCCCATCCTCAGTCTCATGGTACACCACAACCCAGCCCCACCTGCACCCCATCCTCATTCTCATCATACACCACCTCCCAGCCCACCCTGTACCCCATCCTCAGTCTCCTTATCACCTCTTACACCGCCACCCAGCCCCCCCGTACCTCATCCCCCATCCTCAGTCTCCTCATACACCGCCACCCAGCCCCCAGTACCCCATCCTCAGTCTCCTCATCACCTCATGCACCACCACCCAGCCCCCCCAGTAACCTATCCTCAGTCTCCTCATCACCTCATACACCACCACCCAGCCCCCCCCCCCAGTACCCTATCCTCAGTCTCCTTCTCATCAGCTCATACACTGCCACCGAGTCCAACCCCCCCCCCGTACCCCATCCTCATTCTCATCATACACCACCTCCCAGCCCACCCCGTACCCCGTCCTCAGTCTCCTCATCACATCATACACCGCCACCAAGCCCCCCGTACCCTATCCTTAGTCTCCTCATCACCTCATACATCACAATCCAGCCCCCCGTACCCTATCCTCAGTCTCCTCATACACCACCACCCAACCCCCCTGCACCCAATTCTCAGTCTCCTCATACACCACCACCCAGCCCCCCCTGCACCCCATCCTCAGTCTCCTTATCACCTCATACACTGCCACCCAGCCCCCCCGTACCTCATCCCCCATCCTCAGTCTCCTCATACACAGCCACCCAGCCCCCAGTACCCCATCCTCAGTCTCCTCATCACCTCATGCACCACCACCCAGTCCCCCCCGTACCCCATCCTCAGTCTCCTCATCATCTCGTACACCACCACCCAGCCCCCCCCAGTACCCTATCCTCAGTCTCCTCATCACCTCATACACCACCACCCAGCCCCCCCCCCCCCAGTACCCTATCCTCAGTCTCCTCATCACCTCATACATCACCACCCGGCCCCTGTACCCTATCTTTAGTCTCCTCTTCACCTCATACACCACCACCCAGCCCCCCCTGCACCCCATTCTCATCATAAACCACCACCCAGCCCCCCCACACCCCATCCTCAGTCTCCTCATCACCTCATACACCGCCACAAAGCCCCCTGTACCCCATCCTCAGTCTCCTCATACACAGCCACCCAGCCCCCCAGTACCCTATCCTCTGTCTCCTCATCACCTCATGCACCACCCAGCCCCCCCCCCAGTACCCCATCCTCAGTCTCCTCATCACCTCATACACCATCACCCAGCCCCCCATACCCCATCCTCAGTTTCCTTATAACCACATACACCGCCACCCAGCCCCCCGTACCTCATCCCCCATCCTCAGTCTCCTCGTACACCACCACCCAGCCCCCCCCCCCAGTACCCTATCCTCATTCTCCTTCTCATCACCTCATACACTGCCACCGAGTCCAACCCCCCTAGCACCCCATCCTCAGTCAATCCCCCGAGCACCCCATCCTCAGTCTCCTCGTTGTTAGGTACCCCCACTATCTGTGGTCTCCTCATCAACCGCCCCCCCAGACTCATTAATGAATAACCCCCACAGCCCCAGTCTCCTCATCAGTCAGTCAATCAATCAGGCCCCCCTCCCCCTGCCCTCTTTCTCCTCATCAATCACCCCATCCTCAGACTCCTCATCAATGAATAGAACAAACACACAATGTCCTCATGAGTTTATCACCCCCAGACCCCAGCACCCCCCTCCGGCAGCCTGTCACATGTCTCCTCACCTTCTCACTGCAGCGATGTGGGACGGGCGGCTGCACCTGCCTCTGCATGGTATCGATAACACAGGGCCAGAGGCAGGGATGCATCAGGGGCTTTGTGCTGACGTGCGTGCGTGCCGGTGCGGAGCACGTCCACTCCCATCAGCCCCAGCCCCTGTGGGCCACCCTGGCTATGGGGCCTGGTCGCGATTGTGACCCCTGTGACCTCCATAGCTATGCCACTGCCTCTATATGACCTATGTGATGAATATGATCTATTTGGTATGTGATCTATATGATGCAGGGGTGGCGGTTGTTCTGTCTTCTCAGTGGCATCTGGCACAGGAGGTTACATGTTCCATGCTGCTGGCAGACTTGTTGTCTTAGGGGTGATGACGGATCCTACTGTGCTGAATACTCTCTCTGATTCTACACTTGAGGGTGGATAAAATATCCCTGGTTGTTGTCAGATTTATCCCAGTGTTAAAATGCACACTAAGGTATCGGAACACACAATGGGCTTTTTCCAAGCGTTTCCAGAAATTAAATAACCTATAATAGACTGACACAAGAAAGTGTCCACAACATGCTTTATTATTTACAAAAATGATTAAATACAGCAAAATGAGAGCACTCCCATTTTAAAATGGCCCACCCCTAAAAAAACACCAACCCCAAAAACACAAGATGGGGTGCACATATTGGAATATTCCCAGAGACAACGATCAAACAACAGTGTCACATCTCCCTCATAGTGCACGCCATTATGCCATATGATTTACAAACAGTATTAGTTACCTGTTATTGACATGCTGAGGAATGAGAGAGTACACCCCACCACCACCTCAATACGTGTTCTGAATATTTGTCAGGAAGTGGGGGTGGGTGCAACTGCCTGCCTTATAGGGGTACTCCACTGGAAAACATTTTCTTTTAAATAAATTGATGTCAGAAAGTTTATACAGATTTGTAAATTACTTCTATTAAAAAAATCTTAACCCTTCCAGTGCTTATCAGCTGTTGTATACTACAGAGGAAGTTTTTTTTCTTTTTGAATTTCCTTTCTGTCTGTCCACAGTGCTCTATGCTGACACCTCTGTCTATTTTAGGAACTGTTCAGAGCAGGAGAAAATCCCCATGGCAAATCTCTCCTGCTCTGGAAAGTTCCAGAAATTGATAGATGTTTCAGCAGAGAGCACTGTGGTCAGACAGAAAAGAAATTCAAAAATAAAAACTTCATTTGGAGCATTCAGCAGCTGATAAGTACTGGAAGGATTAATATATTTTAATAGAAGTAATTTACAAATCTGTTTAACTTTCTGACACCTGTCGATTTAAAATAAAATGTATTTAAAGGGTTACTCCACTGCTAGACATCTTATCCCCTATCCCAGCAACGGGACCCCCTTGATCTTCCGCTGCACCTGGCATTCAAAACAAATGCTGGTTTCTTGCGGCAGTGGTGGTTATGTCATGGTTATGCCCCTCGTGAATTCACGACACACACCCCTTTCATAGACATGAATAGAGTGGGTGTGATGTCACCAGGGGGTGTGGCCATGATGTCACAATCACGGCCTCCATCTTTGAGTGATCTAAGAAAAACTTGCTACACTATTACTATACACCACTAGAGGGATCCCTGGGTCAACATGATATAATATGATATAAAGACATAATATGATATGTAAGGAACATGGGGTGAGGGGATTTATCAAATTATTTGGTCTTTTTTTTGTTTACTTTTGTCGCAAATTACCAGGCGCAGTCACTTTTTGCATTTTTTGGTGCGATAAACCTAATTGGTCAGAAACCAAAGTCTTGTATTTCAGTTGAATATTTAGTCAGGAAGGTGCAGTGGTAACAAATTCACTATCTGCAACTTTTCTAAAAGTCACAAATTTTGAGGGCAAAAGGCTTTGAAGAGTCGAAAACCTAAGTAAGCCTGGACCACACTTAAAATATCGTAGAGTCACATCTTTTTTTTTCTATTTGAGCAATAGTTATCAAACACCTTGCGACAAAAACACTTCACAAGAGTTGATCAATATCCCCAATGATATCCATCTTTTACATGGATCATATGAATTAGTAAATATTTACAATCATAATAATTAATATATTCATGATCAATAACTAGTGGATGCATCAATAGTGAGCAATTAAATAATTTAATTTATAATTAGATTGTATGGGTATTAATGTAATCATGGATTTAATTTAAAAAAAACTAAACAAAACATTATAAATCCACAGCCCCTGCCCCACAGCTCCAAGGAGATCACATAATTCAGGATCTGGGAGATGGAAAATCTGTAACTCCACATCCTAATATACAAACCCTTCTATATTGCATCACTTTATTATAATGTTTTGTTATATCAAGCACAATACAGATGTATTTATTTGTTCCTGATCCCCTTAGGACACTTATACACCCTGTTTATTCTATACTAGATATAATAACACAGCACAATAATTTCAGCTGCTCTTAAAAGTCTTAGTCACCATCCATAGTTGTATCTATTTGCGCCTCTGTAACTTGTATCAGCACCTGGGAAATACAAATACTTGTTACTATTTGGTAACATGTAAAGATTAGAATACAAAGCTCTCACCACCAGGTGTCGCTATTGTAACACAATGTATCTGATCTGTATAAACTGTAACTGGAAGGATTTATACTGCTGTGATAGACGATCTCTATGGATAGATGTGATTTAAGGAAGTTATGATTTACCCAAATTTGGGGGTACATTTAACTCTTTCGATAGCTGGTTTTGCACATGGTGTTTTATCCATCCTGAGAATTATTGGGCTTATTTGTTTGTATGGTATTTTAATACCAATGCAGCCCCGAATGGAGTCTGATTATAGGGGGCGCTGTACTGCACAGTAAAGATTTAGGGGTAGTGACCGCTGACCGTGATTGGGATATGAAGGGGGAAAGCAAAGAGCAGACATAAGGAGGACACTGAAGGGTTAACTGTGTGGGCGGAGATATTAGCCCCGATACTGGAGGTTCATTGGTTGATCACCGGAGATCATGTGATTGTGATATTCCCGATCTTCGGCTGATCGTTTTCCCGCTCTCTCCCCTTCTATCATATAACACGTGGGGTCAGGCTCTCGGACGATTATTCTCGGTCACTCTCATTGCACATATCGGGGCTCCATATAATGTCGTACAATGTGTGCAGGGTCTTGGTGCCCGGGGGGTGAGCAGTCCTGTAGACCTGGTAATGCTGCCCGAGTGATCGATCCATTCACAAGAATCGTTCTGCCATCTGCTGCTCCCCGCACACACATTATACACCTGACAGATTATTGTGCTGCTATTGATCCTCTCCCATGTGTGTAACATACAGCTCACACACCTGCCCGATCACCATTCCCGCTCGGTACAATGACGACTGCTCTTCTCTACATTGTTGGGGAGAATCGCGGTAAGAAAAAAAAAAAAAAAAAAAAAAAAAAACTGATTATTTAGAATCGGAAAATGCAGCAAACGTTTCGTAATGGGCGGGATATTCAAAACCTTCTCGTCTCGTGTTCAGCCAATCAATGAAAAGGGGAGGGGTCAGGAATGTAAATTTGGTTAAAAGAAACGCCCCCGGATGATGTCATATTTGTTACAGTTCTCTGTCTGGTCCGCTCCTGTGCTATATAATCAGGACTCGGCCGCACTCAGTATTCTGCAGTCTACTCGCTACATAGAGAAGATGTCTGGACGCGGTAAAGGAGGGAAAGGTCTCGGTAAGGGCGGAGCCAAGCGGCACAGGAAGGTGC
>NW_026610079.1:0-19160 GCF_029499605.1 Hyla sarda | reverse complement strand
AATTGCTTTTCCTCTGCTATAATTGCTGACAGCTGATGGGGAGGAAGGAGAGAAATTGGGCTATATTTAAGACTCCTCTTCCTTTTTTTCTTCTCAAAGCTGTTCTATGTCATCTCACACTCAAGTATGTGTGTCTTGTCATTGAATGACATTTGTCAAGTCTTAAAATTGTAGTTACCGCAACCTCATATTCCCTAAGAAAAATCCTACATGGACACTTTTTAGCAGTGGACGCAATGTTCCTTTGGGATTTTTTTTCTTTGGGAAGAAATACATTTGCTTTACATATTGACCACACAATACAAATAAATTCTTTGTGTAAGGGTGGATTCATACCATCTAAAACAGTGCTTTCCAAACAGTGTGCCTCCAGCTGTTGTAAAACTAAAAGTCCCAGCATTCCCGGACAGCTAAAGGCTGATCTAAAAAGTATGCAGACACATCCTTCCTTGTAACTGAAAAATATTCCAGCATCCACAGATGTGCAGATAAAACATATTCATTCATTCTTTATTTTTATTTTTTTAACTAATCAGGTATATCACAAGTTAAATCGCATCCATGCAATGCATTTCAAGCACCAGTAATGGTAGGACAACACCTTTAATGGACAGTACAGGCTCTATTTGTGACTACTTACAATTTCTCAAAAATATTCTTTTTTTTTTTTACAGGCTCCAAGAATGGTAGGCCTCCGGTTTGCCACAATGCATGTCTGAATGCAGTTCAGTCCAATGTGCAAAAGAAATGCTAAACTTTTAGGGTTGGATCACGAACAACATATTTGTAGCTTATCATGCTATGAGAAATCTGCCGGGCAGTGGGAAATACAATGCACATTTTACCGTCAACAAACACACAGGACTTTCCTACCACAGCCCTGTGTGTGCAGTAAGGTTTGGAAGCTTACTGCACACAGGGCTGTGGCGGGGAAGCTCTGTCTGTCTGCTCATAGCAATGTAAGTGCAACGTATTTCCCATTGCAGATTTCTTGCAGCGTGAAATAAGCTGTGTATACACTATATGTGACCCTACCCTTAAAGAGGGATTCCGCTGCCACAGCATTCGGAACATTTTGTTACAAACGCTTGGAGCGGGCGGCGGGTTACTGATTTCACGGCCACACCCCTTGTGATGTTACGCCACATCCCCTCAATGCATGTCTATGGGAGGGGGCGTGATGTCACGACCCCCCCACCTGCACCCAGCGTTCTAAACAAGTACCGGGTTCTGCACAGAGATCTTCTAGATGTATAGGGGCGGAGTTCCCCTTTAAGGTGATAAAAATGCAGAATTACTACTTCAGCCGTAGTAGACTCATAGGATGGCCATCGGACACACGCATACATCCTTCTTTCAACTGAAAAATAATCCAACATCCACAGATGTGCCTATAAAACTTCTTTATCCTTTGTTTGATCATCAAGGATGACACAAGTGAAATTGTGTCCATGCGACACGTTTTGAGAGCAAAGAACCAGTATGCTTTTCGATTGCACAACTGTTCCCTCCTCTTATGGTTTCATTGATGACTTGTATCCCCCCCCTCCCCCCTCCCCCCCCAAAAAAAAAAAAAAAAAATCTGTCAGCATCTGCAGAAGCAAATCTGCAGCAGAAAATAGGCACACGTGAACAGTGCCTTAGGGTACGTTTACACGTACATGATCTGCTGCATATTTCTGCAGCTGCTTTTGCTACCCATTGAAGTTAATGGGTAGCAAAATCAGCTGCACAAAATATGCAGCAGATCCTGTACATGTAAACGAACCCTAAGGCTCTGTTCACATGTGCGTATTTTCTGCTGCAGATTTGCTTCTGCAGATTTTGCTGGCCATTGAAGTAAAATCTGCACCAGCAAATCCACTGCAGATCTGCAGTAAGAATACGCACATATTAACTGACCCTTATGGTGTTTGATGAAATGCTTAGCGGCTTCTTAAACATTTTTTCATTTTCTTTTTATGTTAGATACATTCTCTGCTATGCGCTTTTTCAATTATCGGGCTGTACTGCCAATTGCAATCAAATCACAGCAGATGCATCTCATGCAATATATTGCATACTCGCTGCTAATAAAGCTTTTAATTATATGGCTATTTTGTTTCTCTGTGTCCATAAAGCCGCTAGAACCCCCCCCCCCCCCCCCCCGCTTTTATTTTTTTTGTTCTCATCAAATAACAGAGAATGACATCCTATTTTTGCTCACTGCTTTTTTTTTTTTTTAACCCTCCTTCATCAAAGGGTTAGGGAATAAGATGTTAGATCGCGAGGATCCCGCCACGCCCCCTCCATTCAGGTCTATGGTAGGAGGCGTGATGGCTACGTGCTCAGATAGACATGAATGGATGGGGTGTGACATCATGAACACGAGCTCCACGCTCCTGTGTTCTGGACGCCGCTTCTGCCGGCCCGGAAATCGCGGGGGTTCCCAGCAGCAGGATCCCCGCAATCTAACATCTTATCCCCTATCCTTTTGATAGGGGATAAAATGTTTTGCACTGGAGAACCCCTTTAAGTATTACACTTTTTGGATGGCTAGGATAGCACCTAGTAGCCTTTTAGAATTGTATTACCAGCGGACGGTTTATGGGATACATCTTTTATACATTATAAATTCCTCAGTGTGAATGGGTCTTACGGAAGACCCGTTCACACGGATGTTAATGTTCATTGCATGTAATTCCCATAGCGCAATTCTCTGCTGGAATTACGCAGTGTGAACATAAGGGGTTATCTTCTGCAAAGAGTTGTTTCCTCCCACAAAGGCATATATAAGTCTACCAAGGTAGCAGAGCACATGTAAAAAGAAAGGGAACAAAAGGGTCAGGTGCTGCTAAGCATTTTCTAGAACACCATAATTCTGGCATAGAGGCCCTCATTTTTTATTCTAAACCCGACTTGTTTTGTCAGGTTTTTTGGCGCATCTTTGTCTGCGACATGTCGCAGACATCGTGCGCCAGTCTGCGAGACGATGCAACATTTTTTCCCGACGGACCCGATGTGGATTCTCCCAAACCCGAAAAAGGGGCGTAACCCGACATTTCTGAGCTTTCCCATGTATTTATAAAGGTTTCCAACCCGAATTTTTTGAATTGTTGTGGATTTTTTTCCCGACAACTCAGAGGAGTTGGAAACCAAAACCAACAAAACCCACGTGCGACAAACAGGATGCGACATAATAATAAATACCAGGGGAAAAAAGCAGTCGGGTAAGAAAGCAAGATAGACTTACAACCCGATTTTCTAAGTAAATGAGGGCCAGAATTTACCGTAGTTTTTTGGTATAGAAGTAATCAATAAATTCATGATGAGGGAACAGAGAAGCGTGATTGTGCAATAGAGAAACATGTTGGATCTTGCAGGTTTAAACTTTAAAACATATTATACATTTACTGGTTAAATCAATCTAGACAAGAATATGGGGTTTCTACAGTCATGTTATTAGGTTATCAGTAGTCAAAAACCTTTTTTGTATTAATGCTGATTTTTTTTTTGTATGTTTTTATTATCTTCTAGTGGTGTTGCTATGCCGAGCTCACACTTCCACACCTGCAAATAAGTAGGTTATTGGAGTAGGTGTGGTTTCGGTGCAATCCCATTACTTCCCTGTTATTTACTGTGCATTTAATGGAATGTATCATGCATCGAAAAAACGCTTGTGCTCGAATGATGCATAGACGCGACTTTAGTTGTCATACCTGATGATGAAATAAAGAAGTTTAATCTGCATGTCGGCGGATGCTGAATGATGTCTCTGCTATAAAGGAGCACTTGAGTGTTTGCTGGAGAAGTAATGCTGCATATTTAGCACTTTAACAGCGAAGAATTTCTTTTGCACATTGGACTAAACTGTATTCAGACTTATAATGCCTTTCAAAAACAGGTTTATATTTGAGAAATTGAATATAGTTAGTAGTAGAGTCTATTTAGCCAATTAAAGGTGTTGTTCTACTATTACAACTTTAACACTTGTCCCATACCCTGTGTATAGGACATGATTGCAGGGGGTCTGATCATTGGAATCTCCATGTTCTCAAGAACAGGATTCAAAGTCTCCTGCCAGAACGGATTGGTGGTCATGCATTTGTACTGCAACTCTATTCACTGTCTATGGGGGCTGACAAAGATGGCCAATTAAATCTCTGGTGACCTCCATAAATAATCAATGGAGTGGCAGTGTGCAGGCATGGCCGCCACTCTGTTTTGACAGGAGAGTGTGGTCCCCTTTTTTGAGGGGAGGTGGGTGTACTTGCAGTCAAACACTTATCCCATATCCTGATAAGTTGGTGGTACAACCCCTTTAAAGTACATGGGCCTTCCATAGGTACGCCACAGTATATGTCTGCATACTTTTTTGCCTGAATCCTGATATATACGGCTGAAGTACAAACCAAAGGTGGTGTTGCTTTAAAAGCCCAGTCGGCATTCTCCAGCACAATAAAAGCCAAAGTGAATCTAGCCCATGTCCTATTTATTACAGCCCACTGGCTGCTTACATCTGCCCAACCCTGTTGTACTAACAGGCACTAGATAAAGAGGACATGGGCTGGACTTACCTGGGATCTTGCCCCTAGGACCTCTTTCCGTGCTCATTTGCAGCCCCTCATCCCCTGTCCCTTAACCCACCAACCAAATGCTTATATCTTGGCGCTGGAAAGGATTATAGAGTTAATAATAATCCACGAATACTGATGAGATGACTAGCCCTATTTAGCCATATGCTTATTTACACCCCTGTGTTTATGTTGACAATTCTTTCAGAGTTAAAATGTAAAGCTAATTTGGAAAATAGAAGTTGGTATCTGGTGGGCATTAAACATGTTGCCCCATCAAGAAAACCCTTATATATGTGTCATATTAGGATGTGTTGACACTATAGAGTTGGGGGTGGGGGGGGGGTTGTATTCCCTTAGAACTCTCCTCTTTGGCTCTGACTCTGGAGGTCTAGGGACATTGGGCAGCTCTTCTCTTTTTATATGTACATGTAAAACTGAATGATCACCCAGGTGCAACTTTTTGCTGGCAAAATATGGTTTGCCAGGCTTCCCGGGAGTCTTTACCCTATGCCTTAAAGCAGTGGTTCTCAAGCTTTTTTGCCTGAGTACCCTTTGACAGCCAATTCCCCAAAAATTGTACCCCTCATATTAGAGACATTTTGTAATGATTATAATAATTCATATGCTTTATTTTCCTCTAACAGGCCCCCTGTTCCTCTCCCTATCTCCCCAGTCCCCGGATTTTACTAGTGTCGCCTTCTCTAACCGGAGTTGTTTACTTTACTTCACTATCTGGTCTAGACCACCATTAAGATTACTCCCACACAAGTCTTCTCCACAGAACCAGCCAAACAAGCATTTTAGGCTCCATTCTGCAGTACAATACCCATCTATTTACAAACTCCCCATGTTTGTCACACACTGTACTAGTACCTGCTTTGCATCCCCATAAAGTTGTTAGGCCCCCTCTGTGCCCCCAAATATAGCTGTAGGCCCCCAAACTACTGTATAGTTGTAGGCCACCATACTGTCCCTCTTTGTTGCTCCACTGCTCCTCTGGTCTGGAGACCTATGGCTCATAGCAGTAGGTCTCCGGTCAGCAGGGGCTGTGGAGCAACAAAGCTGATGGTAGTTACTGCCCACATAAGCCCAGTTCCCGCGCTTCCCCTTTGCTGTCCTCCTGCTCTTCAGTGCAGTGATTTCAGCCTACCATTTCTTTCAAAGTGGTTCAGACCATTAACCAGTGGTTTTGGTTGCCATTACTTATTTTTTTTCTTTCAAGTACCCGCTGGAGAACTGATACTGATACTTGTACCCCAGGTTGAAAACCACTGTCTTAAAACCTACAACCCATTTAATACCACTTTCTCCTCTGGTACATGGGCACTTATGTTCATAATTTTCTGAATCCTTTGAAAACAGTCGGAACATTTTAGTTTTAACAGTGCCACATGTGAGTAAAGCTGAAAAGAAAAAAGCAATGTATGATAAAACAAATTTTAATTCCTATGTTAACCTATAAAGCATAAGCCAAAATGATATCCCCAAAATGTAGCTCTCCTATCAATAATCTTAAGCTGTTGGGGATACTTAAGTGGGAACACATGGCTTGTAGCAAATGGGGAGGCCTCTTGAGTGTTTCTTTTCCATTCTTGTTCTTGCATATATGTATGCCGTTAATGTCATGACAGATCTTGATGTAAATATCTACATGAAGAACTGAATGACTGACTAACGTTTAACCTTTTGTCTGTTACTTAATCTCCTCGGTACATGATTTGCGCGACTGTAGCAAACTTTGAGGGGCTAAGCACCACACAAGTGTTGTTTTTAGATACCCGGCCATTTTTCATCCAATGTATAAATTTAGTGTTGAGAGAAAAGGTGAACGTAAATGAAAGGCTGTGTGTTGACTGGATCTGCTCCTGCCCCACTTTACATTACACTTGGCATATTTAACGTCAGCCTCCTATGCAGCGGTGTGGTTAATGTCTTGCAGCTGTTTCATCGCACCTGTTTCCTGTCCAATAATACACTTTGGCCAATGGCAAACTTTAATTTGTCTTCATCAATGCGGGTTAGTAATGACAGATTGCCACTCTTTAATGCTGGCGTTGGCCTAGAATAAAGGTGTGTGTCATATTGTTTTCCAGCTTACTGAAATGCAAGCCGAGAGCAGCTATTACAGCCCACAGAAGGTGAAATCCAGAGAAGTTATACGCTGGGAGCAGGAAGGCACCACCATTGAGGTAATTTTTTTCACTGTATATTTCTATGCATTGTATGTCCTTTGTACAGAATTTTTCATAATGATGATTAAAAAAAAATTAGAATATTTAAATTTAAAGTTTATATAGGGGGCAGATTTATGCAAACTGTTAAAAAGAAAAACTGTCTTTGTTGCCGCTAGCAACCAATTAGCTTAGCATTAATTATTCCAGAAACCTGGTGGTAGATACATCAAGACTGTGCAAAGGAAAAGTTGACTAGTTCCCCATAGCAACCAATCAGATCGCTTCTTTCATTTTCAGAGGCCTTTTCAAAAATGAAAGAAGCGATTTGATTGGCTGCTATTTGCAACTGTTCGACTTTTCCTCTGCACAGCTTTTGATGAATCTCCCCCCTGGTCTCTAAATTCTTGCTATGGCCAACAAGGACAGTTTTTAGGTTTTGTTTTGGCAACTTTGAATTATAAAAGTAATATGTTTATGTATTTTTATGTTTTATCAATATTTATTGTTATTTACAAATATGTAACAAAAATAAACAGGTCCTAGATAACAAAAATACATATGAGATAGACACAAACTACGTGGTTTTTCTTTTTTATCCCTGGAGTAGGGTTGATTGGTTGTTGAATGTGTGGCTATTTTACATCTTTTTGTAAAAATGCATAAAAATTTAAAAATAGCACTCTAAATGCTGAGTAGTCATAAAATTTCCAGAAAATATAAGAAAGAAAGAAAAATAAAAAATAAAAATAATTAGGAAGGAGTGTTAAGATGCTCACTGGTCCTGGAATCTGCAACCCACAATGCCCATGAGAAGTCTGGAAAATAACGGAATATCCAAGGTTGCCAGACAGTCTAGACGTGAGAATTATCATTTACTTGCTAATATGTATATTTACGATATGTATCCCCTAAATGTTCTTAACCCCTTAAGGACCAGGCCATTTTACACCTTAGGACCAGAGCGTTTTTTGCACATCTGACCACTGTCACTTTAAACATTAATAACTCTGGAATGCTTTTAGTTATCATTCGGATTCCGAGATAGTTTTTTCGTGACATATTCTACTTTAACATAGTGGTAAAATGTTGTGGTAACTTGCATCCTTTCTTGGGGAAAAATCCCAAAATTTGATAAAAAATTTGAAGCTCTCTGCTTGTAAGGAAAATGGATATTCCCCCAAAATGTTTTTTTTGATTCACATATACAATATGTCTACTTTATGTTTGCATCATAAAATTGACGTGTTTTTACTTTTGGAAGACACCAGAGGGCTTCAAAGTTCAGCAGCAATTTTCCAATTTTTCACAAAAATTTTTAAACTCACTATTTTTCAGGGACCAGTTCAGGTTTGAAGTGGATTTGAAGGGTCTTCATCTTAGAAATTCCCCACAATATTGCATTGAGGAAGCCCCTATGGTGCCAGACCAGAAAAACAAAAAACAAATGCCATACCATTTTGGAAACTAGACCCTTGAGGAACATAACAAGGAATTAAGTGAGCCTTAATACCCCACAGATGTTTCACGACTTTTGCATATGTAAAAAAAAAAATTTTTTTCACTAAAATGTTTCCCCCCAAATTTCACATTTTTGCAAGGGTTAATAGCAGAAAATACCCCCCCATAATTTGTAACCCCATCTCTTCTGAGTATTGAGGTACCCCATAAGTTGACCTGAAGTGCACTACAGGCGAACTACAATGCTCAGAAGAGGAGGAGTCATATTTGGCTTTTTGAGAGCAAATTTTGCTTGGGGGGCATGTCGCAATTAGTAAGCCCCTATGGTGCCAGGACAGCAAAAAAAAAAAAAAAAAACATGGCATACCATTTTCACGACTTTTGCATATGTAAAAAATGTTTTTTTTTAATAAAATGTGTGTTTCCCCCCAAATTTCACATTTTTGCAAGGGTTAATAGCAGAAAAGACCCCCCAAAATTTGTAACCCCATCTCTTCTGAGTATGGAAATACCCCATGTGTGGACGTCAAGTGCTCTGCTGGCGCACTACAATGCTACAATGAAGAGAAGGAGCGCCATTGAGCTTTTGGGAAAAAATAGTTTGGAATGGAAGTTAGGGGCCATGTGCGTTTACAAAGCACCCCCCCCCCCCCCCCCGTGGTGCCAGAACCATTACATTTTTCATTTTCACGGACCACTGTTCCAAAAATCTGTCAGACACCTGTGGGAACAGTTTACCCCTTATTACATTACGTGAGGGGTGTAGTTTCCAACATGGGATCACATGTGGGTATTTATTTGCGTTTATGTCAGAACTGCTGTAAAATCAGCGACCCCTGTGCAAATAACCAATTTAGGCCTCAAATGTACATGGTGCGCTCTCACTCCTGAGCCTTGTTGTGCGCCTGCAGAGCATTTTACGCCTACATATGGGGTATTTCTGTACTCAGGAGAAAGTGCGTTACAAATTTTGGGGGTCTTTTTTTCCTTTATAACGCTTGTGAAAATAAAAAGTATAGGGCAACACCAGCATGTTAGTGTAACATTTTTTATTTTTTTTACACTAACAAGCTGGTGTAGCCCCAACTTTTCCTTTTCATAAGGGGTAAAAGTAGAAAAAGCCCCCCAAAATTTGTAGTGCAATTTCTCCCGAGCACGGAAATACCCCATATGTGGCCCTAAACTATTTCCTTGAAATACGACAGGGATCCAAAATGAGAGAGCGCCATGCGCATTTGAGGACTACATTGGGAATTGCATAGGGGTGGACATAGGGTATTCTACGCCAGTGATTCCCAAACAGGGTGCCTCCAGCTGTTGCTTAACTCCTAGCATGCCTAGACAGTCAGTGGCTGTCCGGAAATGCTGGGAGTTGTTGTTTTGCAACAGCTGGAGGCTCCGTTTTGGAAACACTGCCATACAATACGTTTTTCATTTTTATTGGGGGGGGGGGGGGGGGGCAGTGTAAGGGGTTGTATATGTAGTGTTTTACCCTTTATTATGTGTTAGTTTGCCGCAGCCCAAACTTGAAGCAGGAAACTTACTGTAAACCTGCCTGTGTGAATGTACCCTGTACGTTCACATGGGTGGGCAAACCTCCAGCTGTTTCAAAACTACAACTCCCAGCATGTACTGACAGACCGTGCATGCTGGGAGTTGTACTTTTGCAACAGCTGGAGACACACTGGTTGGAAAACCTTCAGTTAGGTTCTGTTACCTAACTCGGTATTTTCCAACCAGTCTGCCTCCATCTGTTGCAAAACTACAACTCCCAGCATGTACTGATGCAATAGCTGGAGGTACCCAACTACAACTCCCAGCATGCAGAGACAGCTGGTTGCTGTTTGGACATGCTGGGATTTGCAGTTTTGCAACATCTGGAGGGCTACAGTTTTAGAGAACACTGCAAAGTGATCTCCAAACTGTGGTCCTCCAGCTGTTGCAAAACTACAATTCCCAGCATGCCCACACAGCAAACAGATGTTTGGGCATACTAGGAGTTGTAGTTTTGCAAGATCTGGAGGGCTACAGTTTAGGGACCACTATATAGTGGTCTCAAACTGTAGCCCTCCAGATCTTGCAAAACTACATATTCCAGCATGCCCAAACAGCTGTCTGGGCATGTTGGGAGTTGTAGTTTTGCAACATCTGGAGGGCTACAGTAAGAGACCACTGTATAATGGTCTCAAAACTGTACCCTGCAGATGCAACTCACCGGCTTCCGTCGGATCCAGCCGAACGTCATCGCCGCCCGGCGATCTCAGTCGCCCGCAGCCTCCATCGCCCGCCCAGATCGATAAGCGGATCTTCGACGTCGGTCCCTGTCGTTTCCCCATCATGCCCCGCCTTTTGTGGGTAGGCAGGACGGGGAAAACAAAATTTAACCCCCCCAAAGACCACCAATAGCAGGGATAGGAGGGGTGGCACCCCTTCCACCTCACGCCTATCGCTTCAGGGGGATCCTGGGTGTCTAAGACACCCGCGATCCCCCTTACATTCTGGGTCACCGGGTCACTATAGACCCAGAATCGCGCAAATCGCAAGTGTGAATTCACTTGCGATTTGCAGCTATCGCCGACATGGGGGGGTCCTAATGACCCCCCTGGGCATTTGCACGGGATGCCTGCTGAATGATTTCAGCAGACGTCCCGGTCCGATCCCCGCCCGGCGGGGACCAGAACTGCCCATGACGTAACTGTACGTCCTTGGCCCTTAAGACCATAAGTAACGTTACGTCATGGTTCCTGTAGGGGTTAAAGAGTACCTGTCACCACAAAACCAAAAACTTTTTATATTTTGTTAATCAATGTGTTAGAAACAACTTTCTAATAACTTGTGATTAACAAAAACTTATCTTTTAATTTTTTATTTTTTTATACTTAAAAACTGACCACTAAGGGTCTCCCTACATGTCCCGGCAGCTAGGTTTTGAACACATGCTGGCCTGGCAGCAGGAGTCCGAACTCTCAGAACAGCTGGGACACTAAAGCACAGTTCAGCTTCCTGCCTGTCACTCAGAAAGACTGGAGCAGTGCTCTGCACGGCAGGCCAGACGGCTGCGGTGCCCGCTACATAAAACTCCACTTCTTTGTACTATATGACAATAACAACTATGATAGAATTAAATCTCCCAGCATGCCTGATAACTCAACTCTTCTATACTAGCCCTGACACATGTTGCAATCATCCTGTGTCTTACCTCTGACCTCTTGCAGTCAGCTGAGGGTCCTGACCCTGCTCACCATATGGCTGGGGCTAGTCTGTTGTCAGTGACATCCGCGGTTCCTTATCGCAAGGGGACCCCGGGGTTTCACTATCTGATTACATGCTGGCAGCAGCGCCTGGCAGCACCAAGCCCCCCCCCCCCCCCCTGAATACAGGCAGCGCCCAACAGCACCCCCAGGGAATACATGCCGGCTGCGGTGCTCGACTGTAAGACACAAACCCTCAGAAGCCAGTCCCGCAGAACAAGGGCGGAAGTGAGCCCGGGCAGGGTTCAGATGACATCACGCCTGCTGGGCCACTCCCCCTTCCTCTCTCAAAGAAGTGAGGGGATTAAGCAACAAACTGATAATATTAAAGGTAGGAAAAGGGGTTTTATAAAAGAAAAAAAAAATAGGATTAGAGTCAGGAAGAGCCAGTGACACATGGTGAGGGTGGGGGGGGGGGTTGTTAGGGACAGATGAGTACATGATAGGTACTCTTAAACTCTTTTGTTGGGTGCTCAAAATACTAGGCTGAGAACATAAATCTGTTGTCATTGGACATGGTGAAGATACAACAGTCAGTGACAACAATGTGAATGCATGTATAATTTGACACATGACAACTACAGACTATGAGCTGTTAGTTAATGATGAGGCAAAGACAAATGGTACAAAGGTTAAATTTGGAATGTGAAAAATAGACAATGACCTTATCTGTTGATGTTACAAATTGGGTTTATAAGATTATTCGTGTATTTCTGTGCAGGTTCTTATGAAGGGGGAGCCGTTCTTTGATTGCCAAGTTGGCTTTGTTGGGAGTCAAGCTATGTGCCTTAAAGGAATTATGGGAATCAAAGACTTTGAAGAGAATACAAACAGGGCCGATTCTGTGAGTATTGAAATAATAAAGTGCCACTTTAAAAAACTTAAGACATGTCATAGAGGCATGCCAAAAAAAAGTTATCAGTCAGTTCTGGTTGCTTTTACTTCTTTTATCACTAGAATAAGCACTCGGCTAACTTCTTCACTCCCTGTCTTGCTGCACCTTTGCAGGAGATGGGCACCTAAGAATTAGTAAAGAGTCCTTCTCCTAAAGTGAGACAGAGAGAAAGATGCTTTAACTGAGCACGTCTCCTAGCTTTTCCCGGGGATCAGTGGGGCATTTAGACACGTTAAAAGATTTTTTTCTTTTCCTTAAGCAGCAGTGAGATTTTCACTCTATCTTTGACTGTTCTTCTAATGCATTTATATCACTTTGGATGTTGGCACCTAAAATTTTTGAGTGTTTGTCATTTATTGATCAGACTGGTTATGACACTTAGAAGTCAATCTCTCATCTGTCATGATTTTTCAATAGAGATGAGCGAAGTTACAGTAATTCGATTTGTCACGAACCCCGCGGCTCGTCGTTTGCTGACATTAGCCTCCATAAATTAGTTCAGCTTTCAGGTGCTCCGGTGGGCTGGAGACTCTCTCCTAGGACTGTATCCACCTTTTCCAGCCCACCGGAGCACCTGAAAGCTGAAATAATTTATGCAGGCCAAAGTAAACAAACGCCGAGCCCTGAGGTTTGTGACGAATTGAATCACTGTAACTTGGCTCATCTCTATTTGTAATCCTGGGGTTGGCAAGTAATGTTGGAGGGGAGAACTGATCTCCGGGGCACTAATAGGAAGGAAAGCCATTTGTTGCCTTACTGATGACTGAAATACACCCCTGTGGACATGAACATGTGTGATTAATAATAATAATGATATGTGGCAATGTTTATAGCATGGGTTAATAAAGAGAAGTGAATGTAAAGCTTTGTGTATATGATATTAAAGTGCTTTTTCTCACTTTTTTCCTAAGGAGGCCTGTTTTTTTACTTGTGGGGAGAGTTTAAGTAACAAAGGAAATGCTTATCTTACAAACTCACTTTTTGACTACAGAAGCCCAGAAAATAATGGGATACGAGCAGAATTTATTTTAGAGACGTGTTCTCATAAGGTTAGTAAGAAAATAATTACAATAAGTAGAATTAATAATTATACTCACACTTATAGGTGAATTTAGATTATGAGTGTGTTTTTGGGGGGTATCAAAGGAAACCCATGCAAACACGGGGAGAACATACAAACTCCTTTGAGACGTTGTGCTTGGTGGGATTTAAACCTGGGACTGCTGCTAAGCAACAATGCCAAACATTGAGCCACCATGCTGCCCGTAGTAAGTTTAGTAGAAACCTTTCGTACCACTAACTACTCAGGCTATGTTCACATTATGTTAGCATGATTATCTTCCAGCACTGGGGTCCTTGGTTCAAATAAAATTAACATCATCTGCATGGAATTTGTATGTTCTCCCTATGTATGCATTGGCTTTCTCCAGGTACTTTAATTTCTTTACACACTCTAAAAATATAAAGATTAAGAGCCTCAAGGCACATAGGGACCAATATGAGCGATGACAATCTGCTTACACTGCTACCTGATATGTGGGTGCTATCAACACAGGGAGAAAAAGGTATGCAATAGCCTATTAGGCTATATTATTCCATCCATTAGTATGTTAAAAAATATGTTTTATATAAGAAAATCCTAACGAAATTCCTAAGGATGTCAAATGCCACTGTAGAATATCCTTTAGGGACAATCCCACTTTGGACTCCCTAGTATTTCAAGGATGCCATTACTTGTTACTTCTGACACAGAGTGCTGTTATTAGCTATCCCATAGAGAGCGAATGGCGTGGCAATGTGCATGCACAGTGGCTTAAGACCCTGTCCTCAGGCTCATGGAAGGTCCCAACAATCAGGCCCCTTGTGATCATGGAAAAATTCCCTAACCTCTGGATAAGGGGGGGGGGGGAAGAGACATAATAAGATTATTCGTCACACAACCCTTTTATCATTTTACCCCCCCGAGCAGACATCTTATCCCCTACCCTGTGGATAAGATGTATTAGGGCCGGAGTACCCCTTTAATGCTGTCACATTACTCAGAGTGCAAATAGGGGCATCCTACCTGGCAGGAACTGTATGTCATTTCATTGAAAATTGCTTTATCCATGGTCTGTTTGAAGTTTCTAATCCTGACTATCCTGCCATATTGTGTCTGAGTGACTCCATGGAAAAGAAACTCCTTGTTTTCAGCTTGGTAATTTTTCACTAATGCCAGCTGGCACTGGCCAAATTGAACATGACAGAGTTCTGACGGTCCCAGACACAAGTGGAATGCGGTGGGAACCCACTCAGCTGAAATGTGCGGTGAACCAAAATTATTCCATTCTGTTCAGGCCTTCGTTTTTGTACGTTTTCATGAAAACATGTCTCTTAAAGTATCTAAACTGTCTAGAAATAAACATTTTCATATGTCATGTAACATATTGTTAAGATAAAAAATAAATAATTAAGTTTCTTGTGAATCCACATTATAGGTCCCTTAGTTGTCCTCCTTTGTAAACCTGCTAACAATGATATGGTTAATAGTGTTATCTCATCCTGGAAAGCTGGGTATCCACCACTATGGCCCTGGTATCACTTCCACATGAAACAAACTATCTGGATGCTTGAGCAGACTTTGCCATTCACAACAATAACAATATGATATGGTTTATAGTAGGGGTGTAATAAAAAATTGATTCAGTCAAGTATCTCAATATTTCATTAGACGATACTGTATCGATTCAAAATATTTCCAAAACTTTCTTTTCAGGGATGTGGAATTACTATCTCCCGACGCCTGGGACTTGCAGTTATGGGCGCCGGGCAGTTGAATTTTTCTGGCCCTTAGCCCAGCTTCGGGCAAGCAGGGCCAGACCTGACAAGCACGACAGCGCTCAGCAGTCTGTATGGAGGAGGCTCCTGACTTCTGCCCGCTCTGTACTCTGCAGCCCCCGGCTGTTCTCAGTAGCTGGGGGCCGCCGCTAATAACCAGCATGCCGCGATCGCCACGGCTGGCGATTAACCCTTTAGATCGCCGCTGTCAAAGCTGACTAAAGGGACATGTGAATGATCCCTGTTGGGCTAGTGGGGTGGAGATCCACTATAGAGGTAGCCGGAGGGCTTACCTCTGCTTCCCTGGTGTCCCGGCTCTGTCATTGATAGAGCCTAGTCCAGCCAGGCTTTATCAATGGATCGCAGAGTTGGGTGTCGCAGCGTAGAGGTGGTACTGGAAACCAAATCTACTGATTGTTTTTCCAATGGGGGATGTGTAGAGTGAAAAGAGTAGAGGACCCAGGACCGTTCCCTGGGGAACCCCCGACAGCAAGGGGAAGAGGAGAAGTAGTAGAGCCAGAAAACGAGAAGCTAAAGGAGCGGCCAGAGAGATGGGAGGAAAACCAGGCGAGGGCAGAGTCCTTGAGACCGATGGAGCGGAGACTACTGAGGAGGAGTTGGTGATCCACAGTGTCAAAAGCCGCAGACAGGTCCAAGAGAATCAGTAAAGAGATATTGCTATTTGATTTGGCGGTCAGAAGATCGTTAGTGACTTTGGTTAGGGCCGTTTCTGTGGAGTGAAGGGAGCAGAAACCAGACTCTAAGGGGTCAAGGAGAGAGTTCTCGGAGAGATAGCAGATAAGGTGGGAGTAGACCAAGCGTTCCAGGAGTTTGAGATAAAGGGTAGATTTGAGACAGGTCGATAGTTGGCTGCACAGGACGGGTCCAGAGATGGTTTTTTCAATAGTGGGGTTATGATAGTGTTTGAAGGAGGAGGGAAAGACCCCAGAAGAGAGGGAGAGGTTAAAGATTTTAGTTAGGTGATAGCTGATAGCAGGAGAGAGAGACTGGATGAGGTGTGAAGGCATGGGGTCACTAGAGCAGGTAGTGGGGCGGGTGGAGGAGAGGAACCTGGAAACCTTATCCTCCGTTACATGCTCAAAAACTGAGAGTAATGAAGAGGAGATGTGGCTGGGAATTGGATCAGAACTTTTAGGGGACTGGGAGAGGATTTCATCACGAATGTCATGGATTTTAGTTTTGAAGTATTTGGCCAGGTCTGCAGCACAGAGATCAGTGATTGGGGTCTGTACTTTAGGCCGAAGGAGAGAGTTGAACGCGTCAAAAAGGCGTTTTGGGTTGTTAGAGAGAGAGGAGATGAGGGAGGTAAAATGTTTGTTTGGCGAGGTGAAGAGCGGAGTAATAGGATTTAAGCATGAATTTATAGTACAGATAGACTGAAGAAGTCTTAGTTTTCCTCGACAGATGTTCAGCACACCTAGAGCATCGCCTGAGAAAGCGGGTTGTTAGCGTGTGCCAGGGTTGCTGCCGTCTGTGTCGGGAGGTTCGTGTTTTAGAGGGTGCCATTTGATCCAGGGTAGACTTTAGGGTGTCATGGTAATGTTTGGCTGCTAGATTAGGGCAGGAGAGAGAAGAGATTGGTGATAGTGAAGATTGTAGAATGTCTATAAATTGACAGGTGTGTTTATGGCACGCAGGTTTCTGCAAGTGTACAAGGTTGGAGTGTCTGGAAGAGGATAGTTACTGATAGAGAAAGAGAGAAGGTTGTGGTCAGAGAGCTCAAAAGGAGAATTAGTGAATTTAGAGACAGAGCAAAGTCTAGAGAAGATAAAGTCCGGTGTATTCCCATCCTTGTGTGTGGGAGAGTCAGTAAGCTGTGAAAGGGCAAAGGAGGAGGTGAGAGGCAGAAGAGGAGATTGGGGTATCAATGGGGGATATTAAAATCACCCATGATGAGTGTAGGGGTTTCTGAGGAAAGAAAGTGAGGGAGCCAGGTGGCAAAATGGTCCAGAAACATTTGGGGAGAACCAGGAGGACGATAGATGACCGCCACTCTGAGATACAATGGGCGGAAGAGCCTGAGGGTGTGGACCTCAAAAGAGGGAAATGTGAGTGAGGGTAATGGGGGATGACTTGAAAAGTGCATTGTGTGGCTAGAAGCACCCCAACTCCTCCACCATGCCTGGTGTCAGATCTGGGGGTATGGGAAAAGTGAAGGTCACCATAAGATAAAGCAGCGAGAGAAGCAGTGTCAGAAGGTTGTATCCATGTTTCTGTGAGAGCCAGGAGATAAAGAGAATTACCGTATATACTCGAGTATAAGCCGAGTTTTTCAGCACGATTTTTCGTGCTGAAAACACCCCCCTCGGCTTATACTCGAGTGAACTCTCCACCCGCAGTGGTCTTCAACCTGCGGACCTCCAGAGGTTTCAAAACTGCAACTCCCAGCAATCCCGGGCAGCCATCGGCTGTCCGGGCTTGCTGGGAGTTGTAGTTTTGAAACCTCCGGAGGTCCGCAGGTTGAAGACCACTGCGGCCTTCGACATCATCCAGCCCCCTCTCACCCCCCCCTTTAGTTCTGTACAGTACTCACCTCCGCTCGGCGCTGGTCCGGTGCTGCAGGGCTGTCCGGAGAGGAGGTGGTCCGGTGGGATAGTGGTTCCCGGCTGCTATCTTCACCGGGGAGGCCTCTTCTAAGCGCTTCGGGCCCGGCCCCAGAATAGTCACGTTGCCTTGACAACGACGCAGAGGTACGTTCATTGCCAACGTACTTCTGCGTTATTGTCAAGGCAACGCCTCTATTCCAGGCCGGAAGCGCGGAGAAGAGGCGCCCCCGGTGAAGATAGCAGCCCAGAACCACTATCCCAGCGGACCACCTCCTCTCCGGACAGCCCTGCAGGACTGGACCAGCGCCGAGCGGAGGTGAGTACTGTACAGAACTAAAGGGGGGTGAGAGGGGGCTGGATGATGTCGAAGGCCGCAGTGGTCTTCAACCTGCGGACCTCCGGAGGTTTCAAAACAACAACTCCCACCAAGCCCGGACAGCCGATGGCTGCCCGGGCTTGCTGGGAGTTGTAGTTTTGAAACCTCTGGAGGTCCGCAGGTTGAAGACCACTGAGGGCGGATGATGAGAAGAGGATGATGAAGGGGGGGTGTGGGATGATAAGGGGATGATGAAGGGGGGGGTGGGATGATGAAGGGGGGTGGGGATGATGAAGGGGGGTGTGTGGGATGATTACAAGGGGATGATGAAGGGGGGTGGGGATGATGACAAGGGGATGATGAAGGGGGGATGTGTGGGATGATGACAAGGGGATGATGAAGGGGGGATGTGTGGGATGATGACAAGGGGATGATGAAGGGGGGATGTGTGGGATGATGACAGGTGATGATGATAAGGGTCTGGATGATGACAGGCGGTGATGATGATGAGGATGTTAATGACGGGGCTGGATGATGACAGGGGGGGATGATGTATTTCCCACCCTAGGCTTATACTCGAGTCAATAACTTTTCCTGGGATTTTGGGTTGAAATTAGGGGTCTCGGCTTATACTCGGGTCGGCTTATACTCGAGTATATATGGTAGTGAGAAATAAGTCATGAATATGGGTGAGCTTATTGCACACAGATCGAGAGTTTAGAAGAGCGCAGTTAAAGTTTATAGTGGTTCCGCAAGAGGCAGGTAGTGTAGAGCAGATATTAGTGAAAGGTGGGCCAGGGTTAGGAGCAATGTCCCCAGCAGCTAAAAGCAGAAGAAAGAAGAGGGAGAGCAGATGGCTGGGTTAAGTGATAGAGCAACTTCTGTGCTCTACCATGGAATGAGGTGACTCTGGGTGGTTTATGATGGTGAGCAGTGCATGCGAGCAATACATAGGTGAGGGAAGGAGGCATGGACAGATGTATATAGAGTCCACCGGAGAAATCGGTGGGGATAAAAGAGAAAATGTATCGCAATGATGTAAGTAATAAGTGAGTGCATGTTAGTTTTTTGTTTTTTTCTGAAAAAGAGTGACTTACTTTTGTAGTTATAATGTTGAGTTAGTTCC
>NW_026610078.1:0-19168 GCF_029499605.1 Hyla sarda | reverse complement strand
TTAATGAGTGTTACCCCCTATAATGAGTGTTACCCCCTATAATGAGTGTTACCGCCCCTATAATGAGTGTTACCCCCTATAATGAGTGTTACCGCCCCTATAATGAGTGTTACCCCCTATAATGAGTGTTACCCCCTATAATGAGTGTTACCGCCTATAATGAGTGTTACCCCCTATAATGAGTGTTACCCCCTATAATGAGTGTTACCCCCTATAATGAGTGTTACCGCCCTTATAATGAGTGTTACCCCCTATAATGAGTGTTACCGCCCCTATAATGAGTGTTACCCCCTATAATGAGTGTTACCCCCTATAATGAGTATTACCCCCTATAATGAGTGTTACCCCCTATAATGAGTGTTACTGCCCCTATAATAAGTGTTACCCCCTATAATGAGTGTTACCTCCTATAATGAGTGTTACCCCCTATAATGAGTGTTACCGCCACTATAATGAGTATTACCTCCTATAATGAGTGTTACCCCCTATAATGAGTGCTACCCCCTATAATGAGTGTTACCCCCTATAATGAATGTTACCCCCTATAATGAGTGTTACCCCTATAATGAGTGTTACCCCCTATAATGAATGTTACCCCCTATAATGAGTGTTACCCCCTATAATGAGTGTTTCCCCCTATAATGAGTGTTACCCCTAAAATGAGTATTACTCCCTATAATGAGTGTTACCCCCTATAATGAGTGTTACCCCCTGTAATGATTGTTACTGCCCCATATAAGTGTTACCCCCTATAATGAGTGTTATCCTCTATAATTAGTGTTACCCCCTATAATGAGTGTTACCCCCTATAATGAGTGTTAACCCCTATAATGAGTGTTACCCCCTACAATGAGTGTTACCGCCCCTATAATGAGTGTTACCCCTATAATGAGTATTACCCCCTATAATGAGTGTTACCGCCCCTATAATGAGTGTTACCTCCCCTATAATGAGTGTTACCCCCTATAATGAGTGTTACCCCCTATAATGAGTGTTACCGCCCCTATAATGAGTGTTACCTCCCCTATAATGAGTGTTACCTCCCCTATAATGAGTGTTACCCCCTATAATGAGTGTTACCCCCTATAATGAGTGTTACCCCCTATAATGAGTGTTACCCCCTATAATGAGTGTTACCGCCCCTGTAATGAGTGTTACCCCCTATAATGAGTGTTACCTCCTATAATGAGTGTTACCGCCCCTATAATGAGTGTTACCCCCTATAATGAGTGTTACCCCCTATAATGAGTGTTACCGCCCCTATAATGAGTGTTACCGCCTATAATGAGTGTTACCTCCTATAATGAGTGTTACCGCCCCTATAATGAGTGTTACCCCCTATAATGAGTGTTACCCCCTATAATGAGTGTTACCGCCCCTATAATTAGTGTTACCTCCTATAATGAGTGTTACTGCCCCTATAATGAGTGTTACCCCCTATAATGAGTGTTACCCCCTATAATGAGTGTTACCCCCTATAATGAGTGTTACCCCCTATAATGAATTTTATCCCCCTATAATGAGTGTTACCCCCTATAATGAGTGTTACCCCCTATAATGAGTTTTATCCCCCTATAATGAGTGTTACCCCCTATAATGAGTGTTACCCCCTATAATGAGTGTTACCACCTTTAATGAGTGTTACCCCCTATAATGAGTGTTACCCCCTATAATGAGTGTTACCGCCTATAATGAGTGTTACCCCCTATAATGAGTGTTACCCCCTATAATGAGTGTTACCGCCCCTATAATGAGTGTTACCCCCTATAATGAGTGTTACCGCCCCTATAATGAGTGTTACCCCCTATAATGAGTATTACCCCCTATAATGAGTGTTACCACCTATAATGAGTGTTACCCCCTATAATGAGTGTTACCCCCTATAATGAGTGTTACCGCCTATAATGAGTGTTACCCCCTATAATGAGTGTTACCCCCTATAATGAGTGTTACCGCCCCTATAATGAGTGTTACCCCCTATAATGAGTGTTACCGCCCCTATAATGAGTGTTACCCCCTATAATGAGTGTTACCCCCTATAATGAGTGTTACCCCCTATAATGAATGTTACCCCCTATAATGAGTGTTACCCCCTATAATGAGTGTTACCGCCCCTATAATGAGTGTTACCCCCTATAATGAGTGTTACCGCCCCTATAATGAGTGTTACCCCCTATAATGAGTGTTACCCCCTATAATGAGTGTTACCGCCCCTATAATAAGTGTTACCCCCTATAATGAGTGTTACCTCCTATAATGAGTGTTACCCCCTATAATGAGTGTTAACCCCTATAATGAGTGTTACCGCCCCTATAATGAGTGTTACCCCCTATAATGAGTGTTACCGCCCCTATAATGAGTGTTACCCCCTATAATGAGTGTTACCCCCTATAATGAGTGTTACCGCCCCTATAATAAGTGTTACCCCCTATAATGAGTGTTACCTCCTATAATGAGTGTTACCCCCTATAATGAGTGTTACCCCCTATAATGAGTGTTACCCCCTATAATGAGTATTACCCCCTATAATGAGTTTTACCCCCTATAATGAGTGTTACCCCCTATAATGAGTGTTACCCCCTATAATGAGTGCTACCCCCTATAATGAGTGTTACCCCCTATAATGAATGTTACCCCCTATAATGAGTGTTACCCCCTATAATGAATGTTACCCCCTATAATGAGTGCTACCCCCTATAATGAGTGTTACCCCCTATAATGAGTGTTACCCCCTATAATGAGTGTTACCCCCTATAATGAGTGCTACCCCCTATAATGAGTGTTACCCCCTATAATGAGTGTTACCGCCACTTTAATGAGTATTACCCCCTATAATGAGTTTTACCCCCTATAATGAGTGTTACCCCCTATAATGAGTGTTACCCCCTATAATGAGTGCTACCCCCTATAATGAGTGTTATCCCCTATAATGAGTGTTACCCCCTATAATGAGTGTTACCCCTATAATGAGTGTTACCCCCTATAATGAATGTTACCCCCTATAATGAGTGTTACCCCCTATAATGAGTGTTACCCCCTATAATGATTGTTACCACCTATAATGAGTGTTACCTCCTATAATGAGTGTTACCGCCTATAATGAGTGTTACCGCCCCTATAATGAGTGTTACCTCCCCTATAATGAGTGTTACCCCCTATAATGAGTGTTACCCCCTATAATGAGTGTTACCCCCTATAATGAGTTTTATCCCCCTATAATGAGTGTTACCCCCTATAATGAGTGTTACCGCCCCTATAATGAGTGTTACCCCCTATAATGAGTGTTACCGCCCCTATAATGAGTGTTACCCCCTATAATGAGTGTTACCCCCTATAATGAGTGTTACCGCCCCTATAATGAGTGTTACCCCTATAATGAGTGTTACCCCCTATAATGAGTGTTACCGCCCCTATAATGAGTGTTACCCCCTATAATGAGTGTTACCGCCCCTATAATGAGTGTTACCCCCTATAATGAGTGTTACCTCCCCTATAATGAGTATTACCCCCTATAATGAGTGTTACCCCCTATATTGAGTATTACCTCCTATAATGAGTGTTACCCCCTATAATGAGTGCTACCCCCTATAATGAGTGTTACCCCCTATAATGAATGTTACCCCCTATAATGAGTGTTACCCCTATAATGAGTGTTACCCCCTATAATGAATGTTACCCCCTATAATGAGTGTTACCCCCTATAATGAGTGTTTCCCCCTATAATGAGTGTTACCCCTAAAATGAGTGTTACCCCCTATAATGAGTGTTACCCCCTATAATGAGTGTTACCCCCTGTAATGATTGTTACTGCCCCATATAAGTGTTACCCCCTATAATGAGTGTTATCCTCTATAATGAGTGTTATCCTCTATAATGAGTGTTACCCCCTATAATGAGTGCTACCCCCTATAATGAGTGTTACCCCCTATAATGAATGTTACTCCCTATAATGAGTGTTACCCCCTATAATGAGTGTTACCGCCCCTATAATGAGTGTTACCCCCTATAATGTGTGTTACCCCCTATAATGAGTGTTACCCCCTATAATGAGTGTTACCCCTATAATGAGTGTTACCCCCTATAATGAGTGCTACCCCCTATAATGAGTGTTACCCCCTATAATGAATGTTACCCCCTATAATGAGTGTTACCCCTATAATGAGTATTACCCCCTATAATGAGTGTTACCGCCCCTATAATGAGTGTTACCTCCCCTATAATGAGTGTTACCCCCTATAATGAGTGTTACCCCCTATAATGAGTGTTACCGCCCCTATAATGAGTGTTACCTCCCCTATAATGAGTGTTACCCCCTATAATGAGTGTTACCCTTATAATGAGTGTTACCGCCCATATAATGAGTGTTACCGCCCCTATAATGAGTGTTACCCCTATAATGAGTGTTACCGCCCCTATAATGAGTGTTACCCCCTACAATGAGTGTTACCCCTATAATGAGTGTTACCCCCTATAATGAGTGTTACCTCCCCTATAATGAGTGTTACCGCCTATAATGAGTGTTACCCCCTATAATGAGTGTTACCCCCTATAATGAGTGTTACCTCCCCTATAATGAGTGTTACCTCCCCTATAATGAGTGTTACCTCCCCTATAATGAGTGTTACCGCCTATAATGAGTGTTACCCCCTACAATGAGTGTTACCCCCTATAATGAGTGTTACCCCCTATAATGAGTGTTACCTCCCCTATAATGAGTGTTACCCCCTACAATGAGTGTTACCCCCTATAATGAGTGTTACCCTCTATAATGAGTGTTACCCCCTATAATGAGTGTTACCCCCTATAATGAGTGTTACCGCCCCTATAATGAGTGTTACCGCCTATAATGAGTGTTACCTCCTATAATGAGTGTTACCGCCTATAATGAGTGTTACTGCCCTATAATGAGTGTTACCCCCTATAATGAGTGTTACCCCCTATAATGAGTGTTACCCCCTATAATGAGTTTTATCCCCCTATAATGAGTGTTACCCCCTATAATGAGTGTTACCTCCCCTATAATGAGTGTTACCCCTATAATGAGTGTTACCGCCCCTATAATGAGTGTTACCCCCTATAATGAGTGTTACCCGCCCTTATAATGAGTGTTACCCCCTATAATGAGTGTTACCGCCCCTATAATGAGTGTTACCCCCTATAATGAGTGTTACCCCCTATAATGAGTATTACCTCCTATAATGAGTGTTACCCCCTATAATGAGTGTTACCCCCTATAATGAGTGTTACTGCCCCTATAATAAGTGTTACCCCCTATAATGAGTGTTACCTCCTATAATGAGTGTTACCCCCTATAATGAGTGTTACCCCCTATAATGAGTATTACCCCCTATAATGAGTGTTACCACCCCTATATTGAGTATTACCTCCTATAATGAGTGTTACCCCCTATAATGAGTGCTACCCCCTATAATGAGTGTTACCCCCTATAATGAATGTTACCCCCTATAATGAGTGTTACCCCCTATAATGAGTGTTACCGCCCCTATAATGAGTGTTACCCCCTATAATGAGTGTTACCCCCTATAATGAGTGTTACCCCCTATAATGAATGTTACCCCCTATAATGAGTGTTACCCCCTATAATGAGTGTTTCCCCCTATAATGAGTGTTACCCCTAAAATGAGTATTACTCCCTATAATGAGTGTTACCCCCTATAATGAGTGTTACCCCCTGTAATGATTGTTACTGCCCCATATAAGTGTTACCCCCTATAATGAGTGTTATCCTCTATAATGAGTGTTACCCCCCTATAATGAGTGTTACCCCCTATAATGAGTGTTACCCCCTATAATGAGTGTTAACCCCTATAATGAGTGTTACCCCCTACAATGAGTGTTACCGCCCCTATAATGAGTGTTACCCCTATAATGAGTATTACCCCCTATAATGAATGTTACCGCCCCTATAATGAGTGTTACCGCCTATAATGAGTGTTACCCCTATAATGAGTATTACCCCCTATAATGAGTGTTACTGCCCCTATAATGAGTGTTACCCCCTATAATGAGTGTTACCCCCTATAATGAGTGTTACCCCCTATAATGAGTGTTACCCCCTATAATGAGTGTTACCCCCTATAATGAGTGTTACCGCCACTATAATGAGTGTTACCTCCCCTATAATGAGTGTTACCTCCCCTATAATGAGTGTTACCCCCTATAATGAGTGTTACCCCCTATAATGAGTGTTACCCCCCTATAATGAGTGTTACCGCCCCCTATAATGAGTGTTACCCCTATAATGAGTGTTACCCCCCTATAATGAGTGTTACCGCCCCTATAATGAGTGTTACCGCCCCTATAATGAGTGTTACCCCCTACAATGAGTGTTACCCCCTATAATGAGTGTTACCGCCCCTATAATGAGTGTTACCGCCTATAATGAGTGTTACCTCCTATAATGAGTGTTACCGCCCCTATAATGAGTGTTACCCCCTATAATGAGTGTTACCCCCTATAATGAGTGTTACCGCCCCTATAATTAGTGTTACCTCCTATAATGAGTGTTACTGCCCCTATAATGAGTGTTACCCCCTATAATGAGTGTTACCCCCTATAATGAGTGTTACCGCCACTTTAATGAGTATTACCCCCTATAATGAGTTTTACCCCCTATAATGAGTGTTACCCCCTATAATGAGTGTTACCCCCTATAATGAGTGCTACCCCCTATAATGAGTGTTACCCCCTATAATGAATGTACCCCCTATAATGAGTGTTACCCCTATAATGAGTGTTACCCCCTATAATGAATGTTACCCCCTATAATGAGTGTTACCCCCTATAATGAGTGTTACCCCCTATAATGAGTGTTACCCCCTATAATGATTGTTACCACCTATAATGAGTGTTACCCCCTATAATGAATGTTACCCCCTATAATGAGTGTTACCCCCTATAATGAGTGTTACCGCCCCTATAATGAGTGTTACCCCCTATAATGAGTGTTACCGCCCCTATAATGAGTGTTACCCCCTATAATGAGTGTTACCCCCTATAATGAGTGTTACCCCCTATAATGAGTGTTACCCCCTATAATGAGTGTTACCGCCCCTATAATAAGTGTTACCCCCTATAATGAGTGTTACCTCCTATAATGAGTGTTACCCCCTATAATGAGTGTTACCCCCTATAATGAGTGTTACCGCTCCTATAATGAGTGTTACCCCCTATAATGAGTGTTACCGCCACTTTAATGAGTATTACCCCCTATAATGAGTTTTACCCCCTATAATGAGTGTTACCCCCTATAATGAGTGTTACCCCCTATAATGAGTGCTACCCCCTATAATGAGTGTTACCCCCTATAATGAATGTTACCCCCTATAATGAGTGTTACCCCTATAATGAGTGTTACCCCCTATAATGAATGTTACCCCCTATAATGAGTGTTACCCCCTATAATGAGTGTTACCCCCTATAATGAGTGTTACCCCCTATAATGATTGTTACCACCTATAATGAGTGTTACCTCCTATAATGAGTGTTACCGCCCCTATAATGAGTGTTACCTCCCCTATAATGAGTGTTACCCCCTATAATGAGTGTTACCCCCTATAATGAGTGTTACCCCCTATAATGAGTTTTATCCCCCTATAATGAGTGTTACCCCCTATAATGAGTGTTACCGCCCCTATAATGAGTGTTACCCCCTATAATGAGTGTTACCGCCCCTATAATGAGTGTTACCCCCTATAATGAGTGTTACCGCCCCTATAATGAGTGTTACCCCCTATAATGAGTGTTACCCCCTATAATGAGTGTTACCGCCCCTATAATAAGTGTTACCCCCTATAATGAGTGTTACCTCCTATAATGAGTGTTACCCCCTATAATGAGTGTTACCCCCTATAATGAGTGTTACCCCCTATAATGAGTGTT
Organism: Hyla sarda; assembly: GCF_029499605.1. Classification (NCBI taxonomy): domain Eukaryota; kingdom Metazoa; phylum Chordata; class Amphibia; order Anura; family Hylidae; genus Hyla; species Hyla sarda. The sequence continues at coordinate 11,266 of NW_026610078.1, read as the reverse complement.
ACCCCCTATAATGAGTGTTACCGCCTATATTGAGTATTACCTCCTATAATGAGTGTTACCCCCTATAATGAGTGCTACCCCCTATAATGAGTGTTACCCCCTATAATGAATGTTACCCCCTATAATGAGTGTTACCCCTATAATGAGTGTTACCCCCTATAATGAATGTTACCCCCTATAATGAGTGTTACCCCCTATAATGAGTGTTTCCCCCTATAATGAGTGTTACCCCTAAAATGAGTGTTACCCCCTATAATGAGTGTTACCCCCTATAATGAGTGTTACCCCCTGTAATGATTGTTACTGCCCCATATAAGTGTTACCCCCTATAATGAGTGTTATCCTCTATAATGAGTGTTATCCTCTATAATGAGTGCTACCCCCTATAATGAGTGTTACCCCCTATAATGAGTGTTACCCCCTATAATGAGTGTTACCCCTATAATGAGTGTTACCCCCTATAATGAGTGTTACCCCTATAATGAGTGTTACCCCCTATAATGAATGTTACCCCCTATAATGAGTGTTACCCCCTATAATGAGTGCTACCCCCTATAATGAATGTTACCGCCCCTACAATGAGTGTTTCCCCCTATAATGAGTGTTACCCCCTATAATGAGTGTTACCCCCTATAATGAGTGTTACCCCTATAATGAGTGTTACCCCCTATAATGAGTGTTACCCCCTATAATGAGTGTTACCCCCTATAATGAGTGTTACCGCCCCTATAATGAGTGTTACCTCCCCTATAATGAGTGTTACCTCCCCTATAATGAGTGTTACCCCCTATAATGAGTGTTACCTCCCCTATAATGAGTGTTACCGCCCCTATAATGAGTGTTACCCCTATAATGAGTGTTACCCCTATAATGAGTGTTACCGCCCCTATAATGAGTGTTACCCCCTATAATGAGTGTTACCCCTATAATGAGTGTTACCGCCCCTATAATGAGTGTTACCCCCTACAATGAGTGTTACCCCCTATAATGAGTGTTACCGCCCCTATAATGAGTGTTACCGCCTATAATGAGTGTTACCTCCTATAATGAGTGTTACCGCCCCTATAATGAGTGTTACCGCCCCTATAATGAGTGTTACCGCCTATAATGAGTGTTACCTCCTATAATGAGTGTTACTGCCCCTATAATGAGTGTTACCCCCTATAATGAGTGTTACCCCCTATAATGAGTGTTACCCCCTATAATGAGTTTTATCCCCCTATAATGAGTGTTACCCCCTATAATGAGTGTTACCCCCTATAATGAGTGTTACCGCCCCTATAATGAGTGTTTCCCCCTATAATGAGTGTTACCCCCTATAATGAGTGTTACCCCTATAATGAGTGTTAACCCCTATAATGAGTGTTACCCCCTACAATGAGTGTTACCGCCCCTATAATGAGTGTTACCCCTATAATGAGTATTACCCCCTATAATGAGTGTTACCGCCCCTATAATGAGTGTTACCCCCTATAATGAGTGTTACCCCTATAATGAGTGTTACCCCCTATAATGAGTGTTACCGCCCCTATAATGAGTGTTACCTCCCCTATAATGAGTGTTACCCCCTATAATGAGTGTTACCCCCTATAATGAGTGTTACCCCCTATAATGAGTGTTACCGCCCCTATAATGAGTGTTACCTCCCCTATAATGAGTGTTACCTCCCCTATAATGAGTGTTACTGCCCCTATAATGAGTGTTACCCCCTATAATGAGTGTTACCCCCTATAATGAGTGTTACCGCCCCTATAATGAGTGTTACCCCTATAATGAGTGTTACCCCTATAATGAGTGTTACCGCCCCTATAATGAGTGTTACCCCCTACAATGAGTGTTACCCCCTATAATGAGTGTTACCGCCCCTATAATGAGTGTTACCGCCTATAATGAGTGTTACCTCCCCTATAATGAGTGTTACCCCCTATAATGAGTGTTACCCCTATAATGAGTGTTACCTCCTATAATGAGTGTTACCGCCCCTATAATGAGTGTTACCCCCTATAATGAGTGTTTCCTCCTATAATGAGTGTTACTGCCCCTATAATGAGTGTTACCCCCTATAATGAGTGTTACCCCCTATAATGAGTGTTACCCCCTATAATGAGTGTTACCCCCTATAATGAGTGTTACCCCCTATAATGAGTTTTATCCCCCTATAATGAGTGTTACCCCCTATAATGAGTGTTACCTCCTATAATGAGTGTTACCCCCTATAATGAGTTTTATCCCCCTATAATGAGTGTTGCCCCCTATAATGAGTGTTACCTCCTATAATGAGTGTTACCCCCTATAATGAGTTTTATCCCCCTATAATGAGTGTTACCCCCTATAATGAGTGTTACCGCCTATAATGAGTGTTACCCCCTATAATGAGTGTTACCCCCTATAATGAGTGTTACCGCCCCTATAATGAGTGTTACCCCCTATAATGAGTGTTACCGCCCCTATAATGAGTGTTACCCCCTATAATGAGTGTTACCCCCTATAATGAGTGTTACCGCCTATAATGAGTGTTACCCCCTATAATGAGTGTTACCCCCTATAATGAGTGTTACCCCCTATAATGAATGTTACCCCCTATAATGAGTGTTACCCCCTATAATGAGTGTTACCGCCCCTATAATGAGTGTTACCCCCTATAATGAGTGTTACCCCCTATAATGAGTGTTACCCCCTATAATGAGTGTTACCGCCCCTATAATGAGTGTTACCCCCTATAATGAGTGTTACCGCCCCTATAATGAGTGTTACCCCCTATAATGAGTGTTACCCCCTATAATGAGTGTTACCCCCTATAATGAGTGTTACCCCCTATAATGAGTGTTACCGCCCCTATAATGAGTGTTACCCCCTATAATGAGTGTTACCGCCCCTATAATGAGTGTTACCCCCTATAATGAGTGTTACCCCCTATAATGAGTGTTACCCCCTATAATGAGTGTTACCGCCCCTATAATGAGTGTTACCCCCTATAATGAGTGTTACCGCCCCTATATTGAGTGTTACCCCCTATAATGAGTGTTACCCCCTATAATGAGTGTTACCCCCTATAATGAGTGTTACCGCCTATAATGAGTGTTACCCCCTATAATGAGTGTTACCTCCTATAATGAGTGCTACCCCCTATAATGAGTGTTACCCCCTATAATGAGTGCTACCCCCTATAATGAGTGTTACCCCCTATAATGAGTGCTACCCCCTATAATGAGTGTTACCCCCTATAATGAGTGTTACCCCCTATAATGAGTGTTACCCCTATAATGAGTGTTACCGCCCCTATAATGAGTGTTACCCCCTATAATGAGTGTTACCCCTATAATGAGTGTTACCGCCCCTATAATGAGTGTTACCCCCTATAATGAGTGTTACCCCCTATAATGAGTGTTACCCCCTATAATGAGTGCTACCCCCTATAATGAGTGCTACCCCCTATAATGAGTGTTACCCCCTATAATGAGTGTTACCCCCTATAATGAGTGTTACCCCCTATAATGAGTGTTACCGCCCCTATAATGAGTGTTACCCCCTATAATGAGTGTTACCGCCCCTATAATGAGTGTTACCCCCTATAATGAGTGTTACCCCCTATAATGAGTGTTACCGCCTATAATGAGTGTTACCCCCTATAATGAGTGTTACCCCCTATAATGAGTGTTACCCCCTATAATGAATGTTACCCCCTATAATGAGTGTTACCCCCTATAATGAGTGTTACCGCCCCTATAATGAGTGTTACCCCCTATAATGAGTGTTACCCCCTATAATGAGTGTTACCCCCTATAATGAGTGTTACCCCCTATAATGAGTGTTACCGCCCCTATAATGAGTGTTACCCCCTATAATGAGTGTTACCGCCCCTATAATGAGTGTTACCCCCTATAATGAGTGTTACCCCCTATAATGAGTGTTACCCCCTATAATGAGTGTTACCCCCTATAATGAGTGTTACCGCCCCTATAATGAGTGTTACCCCCTATAATGAGTGTTACCGCCCCTATAATGAGTGTTACCCCCTATAATGAGTGTTACCCCCTATAATGAGTGTTACCCCCTATAATGAGTGTTACCGCCCCTATAATGAGTGTTACCCCCTATAATGAGTGTTACCGCCCCTATATTGAGTGTTACCCCCTATAATGAGTATTACCCCCTATAATGAGTGTTACCCCCTATAATGAGTGTTACCCCCTATAATGAGTGCTACCCCCTATAATGAGTGTTACCCCCTATAATGAGTGCTACCCCCTATAATGAGTGTTACCCCCTATAATGAGTGTCACCCCCTATAATGAGTGTCACCCCCTATAATGAGTGTTACCCCCTATAATGAGTGTTATCCTCTATAATGAGTGTTACCCCCTATAATGAGTGTTACCCCCTATAATGAATGTTACCCCCTATAATGAGTGTTACCCCTATAATGAGTGTTACCCCCTATAATGAATGTTACCCCCTATAATGAGTGTTACCCCCTATAATGAGTGTTACCCCCTATAATGAGTGTTTCCCCCTATAATGAGTGTTACCCCCTATAATGAGTATTACCCCCTATAATGAGTGTTACCCCCTATAATGAGTATTACCCCCTATAATGAGTGTTACCCCCTATAATGAGTGTTATCCTCTATAATGAGTGCTACCCCCTATAATGAGTGTTACACCCTATAATGAGTGTTACCCCTATAATGAGTGTTACCCCCTATGAGTGTTACCCCCTATAATGAGTGTTACCCCCTGTAATGATTGTTACTGCCCCATATAAGTGTTCCCCCTAATAATGAGTGTTACCCCCTATAATGAGTGTTACCCCCTATAATGAGTGTTACCCCCTATAATGAGTGCTACCCACTATAATGAGTGTTACCCCCTATAATGAGTGTTACCCCCTATAATGAGTGTTACCGCCCTATAATGAGTGTTACCCCCTATAATGAGTGTTACCCCCTATAATGAGTGTTACCCCCTATAATGAGTGTTACCGCCCCTATAATGAGTGTTACCCCCTATAATGAGTGTTACCCCCTATAATGAGTGTTACCACCCCTATAATGAGTATTACCTCATATAATGAGTGTTACCCCCTATAATGAGTGTTACCCCCTATAATGAGTGTTTCCCCCTATAATGAGTGTTACCCCCTATAATGAATGTTACCCTATAATGAGTGTTACCCCTATAATGAGTGTTACCCCCTATAATGAGTGTTACCCCCTATAATGAGCGTTACCCTCTATATTGAGTGTTACCCCCTATAATGAGTGTTACCCCCTATAATGAGTGTTACCCCTATAGTGAGTGTTACCCCCTATAATTAGTGTTATCCTCTATAATGAGTGTTACCCCCTATAATGAGTGTTACCCCCTATAATGAGTGTTACCCCCTAAAATGAGTGTTACCCCCTATAATGAGTGTTATCCTCTATAATGAGTGTTACCCCCTATAATGAGTGTTATCCTCTATAATGAGTGTTACCCCCTATAATGAGTGTTACCCCCTATAATGAGTGTTACCCCCTATAATGAGTGTTATCCTCTATAATGAGTGTTACCCCCTATAATGAGTGTTACCCCCTATAATGAGTGTTACCGCCCCTATAATGAGTATTACCCCCTATAATGAGTGTTACCCCCTATAATGAGTGTTACCGCCCCTATAATGAGTGTTACCCCCTATAATGAGTATTACCCCCTATAATGAGTGTTACCCCCTATAATGAGTGTTACCCTCTATAATGAGTGCTACCCCCTATAATGAGTGTTACCCCCTATAATGAGTGTTACCCCCTATAATGAGTGTTACCCCCTATAATGAGTGTTACCCCCTATAATGAGTGTTACCCCCTATAATGAGTGTTACCCCCTATAATGAGTGTTACCGCCCCTATAATGAGTATTACCCCCTATAATGAGTGTTACCCCCTATAATGAGTGTTACCGCCCCTATAATGAGTGTTACCCCCTATAATGAGTGTTATCCTCTATAATGAGTGTTACCCCCTATAATGAGTGTTACCCCCTATAATGAGTGTTACCCCCTATAATGAGTGTTACCCTCTATAATGAATGCTACCCCCTATAATGAGTGTTACCCCCTATAATGAGTGTTACCGCCCCTATAATGAGTATTACCCCCTATAATGAGTGTTACCCCCTATAATGAGTGTTACCGCCCCTATAATGAGTGTTACCCCCTATAATGAGTGTTACCCCCTATAATGAGTGTTACCCCCTATAATGAGTGTTACCCCCTATAATGAGTGTTACCCCCTATAATGAGTGTTACCGCCCCTATAATGAGTGTTATACTCTATAATGAGCATTACCCTCTATAATGAGTGTTACCCCCCTATAATGAGTGTTACCCTCTATAATGAGCATTACCCCCTATAATGAGTGCTACCCCCTATAATGAGTGTTACCCCCTATAATGAGTGTTACCTCCTATAATGAGTGTTATACTCTATAATGAGCATTACCCTCTATAATGAGTGTTACCCCCTATAATGAGTGTTACCCCCTATAATGAGTGTTACCCTCTATAATGAGTGTTACCCCTATAATGAGTGTTACCCCCTATAATGAGTATTACCCCCTATAATGAATGTTACCCTCTATAATGAGTGTTACCGCCCCTATAATGAGTGTTACCCCCTATAATGAGTGTTACCACCTATAATGAGTGTTACCCCCTATAATGAGTGTTACCCCCTATAATGAGTGTTACCGCCCCTATAATAAGTGTTACCCCCTATAATGAGTGTTACCTCCTATAATGAGTGTTACCCCCTATAATGAGTGTTACCCCCTATAATGAGTGTTACCACCTATAATGAGTGTTACCCCCTATAATGAGTGTTACCCCCTATAATGAGTGTTACCACCTATGAGTGTTACCACCTATAATGAGTGTTACCCCCTATAATGAGTGTTACCCCCTATAATGAGTGTTACCACCTATGAGTGTTACCACCTATAATGAGTGTTACCCCCTATAATGAGTGTTACCCCCTATAATGAGTGTTACCACCTATAATGAGTGCTACCCCCTATAATGAGTGTTACCCCCTATAATGAGTGTTACCCCCTATAATGAGTGTTACCCCCTACAATGAGTGTTATCCTCTATAATGAGTATTACCCCCTATAATGAGTGTTATCCCCTATAATGAGTATTACCCCCTATAATGAGTGTTACCCCCTATAATGAGTGTTACCCCCTATAATGAGTTCTACCCCCTATAATGAGTGTTACCCCCTATAATGAGTGTTACCCCCTATAATGAGTGCTACCCCCTATAATGAGTGTTACCCCCCCTTTAATGAGTGTTACCCCCCCTTTAATGAGTGTTACCCCCTAAAATAAGTTTTACCCCTATAATGAGGGGGAGAAAGACAGAGATGAGGAAACAGAGCGTCTAGGACGGACAATTCCTTTACCAGACATATTTGGGTATAGTGAAAGATTTTTTATTTAGATTTTTGGGGGTGATTTTTCACTTACCTACTGGTCAAGTTTAACTTTCAACATTTTGAACTGGGTTTGTATCTTACAACCAGGCAGGTGAAAGGTAAGTTTGGTTAAACCAAGAATATAAAAACGTACAGTCGCTTTATAAGGGTAATGCATGTTGGATGTACCGTATTTATCGGGGTATACCAAGCACCGGCCTATAACACGCACCCTCATTTTACCAAGGATATTTGGGTAAAAAAAAGTTTTTTTACCCAAAGATCCTTGGTAAAATGAGGGTGCGTTTGTGTCTGTGTGCATGCGTATACCCCGATACACTGTTTCTGACCCCGCAGAAGCCCCCAGGAAAGGCAGGGGGAGAGAGGCCATCGCTGCCCCGCTTCTCTCCCCCTGCCTTTCCTGGGGTCTATAGCCCTGCTGCCGCCGCTTCTCTCCCGCTGGCTATCGGCGTCGCTGCCTGTTCTCTCCCCCTGACTATCGGTGCCGATAGCCAGGGGGAGAGAAGGCACCCATTGCCGGCGCCGCTGCCCCGTTGCCTCCCCCATCCCCGGTTGTATAATTACCTGTTGCCGGGGTCGGGTCCACGCTGCTTTAGGCCTCCGGTGTGAGTCCCCTGCGACGTTGCTATGCACTGCACGGTGCGGCGCAATGAGGAGTGATGTCATTGCGTCTCGCAGCGCATAGCAACGACGCAGGGGACTCACACCGGAGGCCTAAAGCAGCGTGGACCCGACCCCGGCAACAGGTAATTATACAACCGGGGATGGGGAGGCAACAGGGCAGCAGCGCCGGCAATGGGTTCCGCTGCCCCTTCTCTCCCCCTGTCTGTCGGCGCCGCTGCCCCATTGCCGGCACCGCTTCTCTCCCCCTGGCTATCGGCGCCGGCAATGGGGCAGCGGGCACCGATAGCCAGGAGGGGAGAAGGGCCGGCGGCAGGGCTCTAGACCCCAGGACAGACAGGGGCAGAGAAGCCGGCAGCGACGGCAGGTCTCTGGACCTGCAAAGCCGCTGCAGTTCATTGATTTAAAGCGCCCGCTTTAAATCATTGAACTGCAGCGGCTTATCGGCGTATAACACGCAAATAGACTTTAGGCAAAAAAAATTTGCCTAAAAAGTGCGTGTTATACGCCGATAAATACTGTTTTTCATTGCACTTCTATGTCCCAAACAGGAAGATATAATGTGTCATGATATCATATTCACAAACACTGTCATTTCCTCGCACCTTTTACTTCCCTGCTGTTTAACAACTAGGAAGATATAATAAGAACCAGAAAAATAAACATACAGGGCCTCATTTACTAAGATGAAACTGACCGTTTTTTGTCTGGTTATTTTGGCGCAGTGTCTGAGACAGTTTGCAACAGTGTGCGCCTGAAAAATCCAACAAACCCGACATTGCACTGTGAAAAGCCGAAAATGGGGTGTGGTCTGTTGCATAGGGGGCGTGGTTGGTCCGGAAAGGGGTGTGGTTTCACAACCCGACCAATTTACTATTGAATTAACAGAAAATCTTGTGGGTAAATGGCTGGAAATACCGACCTAGAAAAAGCTGGTCAGAAAATGTTCCCTACTTTTCCCAATAGTGAATAGAGAGGAATCCTGCAAGTCTGAAACAACTTTTCCCACTAGTAAAAACCCGAAACTCTTAGTAAATGAGGCCCACAGTGTCTTTACAAGGCTGATGCTTTTTACTTGCATCTGCTTTTTAGTTTGCTGCTATGTTACAACCTGTAGGTATACTGTTTGCGTGATTAATCCCTGAAGATGTTAGTAAAGGCACTATGCTGTGTTTAGGGCATTTAAATATGTATTGCTATCATACAGGTCTTCCGCAGCACAGCTTTGCTCTATTTAGTGCTTGTTCTGTTTTTTTTTTTTTTTTTGTAATGAGCCTTGAAAAGACTTGCTGGGCTTTGTGGTACATGATGAGGCTTCTGTAGGAAGGGACAGGAGGTCCCCCTATTATCAGTCCACATACAGAGGCTGGGAATGATCACTTCTTTGCTGTGGATTCTTGTATAGCCCCTATGGGATTTGTGTACTGCGGATGTTAGTGTTAGGATAAGGATTGTGGCTCCTGTTCACACACACTGTATTTTTCTCTCTGTTTCCTATGTCTATCTCTCTCCATCTGCTGCTCAGACTGCACACTGGGAACGGCTTGTGAGCCGCTGTCTCCTCCAGACTCCTCTGTCCTCCAAATTCTGTAATGATAATGAAATTTCTCTGCTGGTCCCGCCCTCTAATGATTTTGACCGACCCCACCCTCTAATGATAATGAGATTTCTCTGCTGACCCCTCCTCTATTGATAATGAGATGACTCTGCTGACCCCGCTGTCTAATGATAATAATGACTAACCCCACCTTCTAATGATGAGATGACTCTGCTGACCCCTCCTCTATTGATAATGAGATGACTCTGCTGACCCCGCTGTCTAATGATAATAATGACTAACCCCACCTTCTAATGTTGAGATGATTCTGCTGACCCCTCCTCTATTGATAATGAGATGCAGAGATGTGGAATTCCTATCGCCCGACGCCCGGAACATGCAGTTCCGGGTGCCGGGCAGGTGAATTTTTCCGGCCCTTAGCCCGTCTTCGGGCAAGCAGGGCCGGACCTGACAAGCGCTGCGGCGCTCTGCAGTCTGTATGGAGCGGGCTCCCGACTCCTGCCCGCTCCATACTCTGCAGCCCCCGGCTGTTAAAACTTGCATCCTCCGAAGCAGAGCAGGGGAGATGAGAAGCTGTGTACGTCCTCCCTCCCCTGCTCTGCCTCCTCTCAGACGTGCGAGGGGGAGATGAGGCGTCATGACTTCTTTCTCCCCATGAAGACCTGCATCCTCTGCCTTCGCTCCACACAGCTCCAGGTTCAGAGAGCTGAGGGGAGGAGCGGTCGCATGTCTGCACAGGGAGACTGCATGCGGCGCTCAGCAGTATGTATGGAGCGGGCTCTGGACTCCTGCCCGCTCAATACTCTGCGGCCCCCGGCTGTTTTCAGTAGCCGGGGGCCGCCAATAATAGCCAGCATGCGGCGATCACTGCGGCTGGCTATTAACCCTTTAGATCGCCGCTGTCAAAGCTGACAGCGGCGTCTAAAGGGACCTGTGAATGCTCCCTGGTGGGCTAGTGGGGTGGATCGCCCCCCCCATAGCGTGATCGCGGGGGGGCGATCCACTATGGAGGTAGCCGGAGGGCTTATCTCTGTTCCCTGCTGTCCGGCTCTGTCTTTGATATATCCTGGCTGGAACAGGCTTTATCAATGGATCACAGAGCACACAGATCAATGGAGTTCAATAGAATCTATTCATCTGTCTGAGGAATCTAATGATTCCTCATAAGTCTAATAAAGTGTAAAAAAAAAAAAAAAAAAGTTTTTTTATTTATAAAAGTTTAAAATACACACATTAACCCTTCAATGTTAAAAGTTCAAATCACCCCCTTTTCCTATATAAAACCATGCAAACATAATAAAAATAAACATATTTGATATCGCTTCGTGCGTAATTGTACGACCTATTAAAATATAACATCATGTATCCCGTACGGTAAATGTAAAATAAAATACCAAACCACAGAATTGCAATTTTTATAATATCCCAGAAAAAAAAGTTAAAAGTGATTAAAAAGTCAGATCAATACCAAAATGGTACCGATACAAAAAAACTGATTATGGCGCAAAAATATGAATATGTGGGGGAAAAAATTAAGCTACAGGGGTCAAAAAATGGCAATTAAAAAAATTCTAAAAAGTTTAGAATTTGTAAAAAATTTGTAAAACATGACGT